>NC_138234.1:28224117-28380216 GCF_964197995.2 Scardinius erythrophthalmus
ATTAACCTCAAAACATAAAATGCTAAATGGGGGTTCCCTTTCGTAAAGGGAACTCCCACTGCATCGATACTCGATACTTTGGGGAATGCCTTCGGCATGAAGCGTCTGAAGTCTACTATACAACTATTCCAATCTGGATTGGTGCAACGTCATTACGTCACTCGTGACGTCGCATGTGACGGTGATCCGGAAGCTATAAAACGGTCACAGGAACCAGGAAGTGTTAGCTTCTGGTCTTCAGCAAGCGATCTGTGTCAACTGTTTGTTCTATTTGGTGTTGTCTGTCCCTTAGAAATATATATAATGGCGAGTCAAAAACAATTCAGGCAGTGTGCGTCCCCTTGCCCGCGTTATTTGGCTGAGGGTGACACACACTCGCTTTGTGTTGTTTGTCTGGGAGCGGAGCATGCACAGGCAGCGCTCGAGGGTGCTGTCTGTGCTAACTGTGAAAGCATGCCCCTAAGAACGCTCCGCTCCCGGCGATCTATGTTTGATGGGGCTGGTCAGCCCCGCGATCCTCGTGGATCAGGTCCCGCGTCTGTCGAGGCAGCGCGGCGCTTGCATTCATGGGGATCGCAGAGGGATCTAGCTGATAATGTTGAGACGGCTTCGGCCCTTTCTCAGCATTCTGAGGCTAGTTCCCGTTCCTCTCAGGGCGCGGAAGCCCGCACTGCGGCTTCTTCCGCCCCTGTAGAGGAACCGATGCTCGAATTATCTGGTTCCGAGGAGCTAGATAGTTTGGGCATCGAGGCAGGGGAATGTGAAAAATCGCCACCCCATTCCCCTGCCTTTGAGGAGCTGCTAGAGGTTGTGACTCGAGCAGTGGCCAAATTAAATATCGATTGGCCCCCTGAGGTGCAGGAAGCGACAGCAAAAAGCAAACTCGATGTGCGCTTCCTGCAGACTCGGTCACAGCCTCTACGCCGGAGTCTGCCTTTTTTTCCCGATCTCCACACTGAAATCTCGAGATCGTGGAATAAGCCCTTCTCCTCCAGAATATCTGGCCCCAGTGTACATATATATTCAAGTATTATGGGGGCCAAGGAGGAGGGCTATGGGATGATGCCCAGGGTTGAAGAGTCTTTTGCAACACATCTCTCCCCTGACGCTGCATCATCCCTGCGGGCTCCGGCGCTTCCCACCAAGCCCTGTCGTACAACATCGGCCTTGGTTGGGAAGGCATATATGGCGGCAGGTCGGGCTGGTGGTTTTCTGCATACAATGGGGCTGTTGCAGGCATACCAGGCCGACCTCCTCAAAGAGGTGGACGATAGCGGGGAGGTCAACTACGACGACATCAGGGAGATGCATCGCGTAGTTGACTTGTCTCTCCGTGCTACTAAGGAGACGGCCCGTGCCATCGGCCGCTCTATGGCAGCACTGGTAGCCATGGAGAGACATTTGTGGCTGAACTTGTCGGGCATCGGGGACAGGGACAGGGCCTGTCTCCTCGATGCCCCAGTTTCGCCTTCTGGCCTCTTCGGCGATGGCGTCAACAACGTCGTTGAGAGGTTTCAGGAGGCGAAACGACAGTCAGCCGCTTTTAAAGAGTTCATCCCCCGCCGTCGCTCCAGGTCTCATGGGTCTGCTGCCAGGGGGCAGTCCCAGGAGGCCGCCGCCAGCTCCTCACACCTGCTGAGGCAGAAGGAGAGTGTTGCTTCTCGTGCTCCCCCCCAAGGGGCCTGGAGACAGAAGCAGCACCCTCAGCCGAAGCCTTCTAAGCCGAAAACAGATCTGAGGACTGTTATTCAGGCGAAGAAGGCTTCGGCTAAAAAACCATGATGGGACGTCCAGGTCTCTGAGGGCATCCCCCTCCGTGTGGGCTCTTTACAACTTCGCTCCGCGGAGCCCTCAGGAAATCGATGTTGCTTCCCGCCGCCAAGTGCCCCTCGGGACGCATCGTCTTCCAGCGAATGTGTTTCAAAGAAGCTTTCAATAAAATCTATGGTTCTGAAACACTCGTTACCTCTCAAGAGACCTGGAGAATATGTGATTCGGTTAGCTCCTGCCAAAAGATTGCTTCAGGTCACCAAAAGTAAAACTCAAAGTGAAGATAATAAAGATGTTGTGAATCTTACACCTGAGGTCAGTCCTGAGAGACTGATTCCCTTAGTAGATTATTTAGACACCTGGAAAGGTCTTCAAAATATATCTCAATGGGTCCTTAATACAGTTGAGAAAGGATATAGAATCCAGTTCCAGTATAGGCCACCTAGGTTTAGTGGTGTTATCCATACGCTGGTTTCTCCTGATCAGGCTCAGGTGATGGAAGATGAAGTTCAGACTCTGTTAGCCAAGGAGGCCATAGAATATGTGGGTTCTACAGCCGGTACTTCATTGTTCCTAAGAAAGATGGGGGGCTGTGTCCTATTATAGACCTTAGGGTTTTGAATAAATCTTTGAGAAGATTTAAATTCAAGATGTTGACTATACCCATGATCGTTCAACAAATCAGATCTGAGGAATGGTTTGTGACGATAGATCTAAAGGATGCATATTTCCATATTTCCATCATTCCACAACATAGGAAGTTCCTTAGGTTCGCTTTTGGGGGAAAAGCTTATCAATATAGGGTCCTTCCTTTCGGCCTAGCCCTTTCTCCCCGCACCTTCACTAAATGTATGGATGCTTCCCTTGCTCCTTTGAGACTTCAGGGGATTCGCATTTTGAATTACATAGATGACTGGCTCATTTTAGCCCAGTCACAGGAAATGGCAATTCAGCATCGAGATGTTGTTTTGCATCATTTGAGGAGTTTGGGGTTAAGACTCAATGTGAAGAAGAGTCCCTTAACTCCTCTTCAGAAGACTACATTCCTGGGGGTTGAATGGGACTCTGTTACTATGCAGGCACAATTGTCTCCTGCTCGTATTAATACTATTTTACACACAATGAGGAGTCTTAGGCTAGGTCAGGCTGTCACTGTAAAACATTTTCAAAGAGTGTTAGGTCTTATGGCAGCAGCTTCCACGGTAATTCCCTTTGGTCTGCTCCATATGAGAGCCTGTCAGTGGTGGCTCAGGAACAAGGGTTTTTCACCTTTGGGAAACCCTTTCCGCACTATCAGAGTTATGCACAAATGTCTTCATTCTCTGGCTATGTGGAAGAAACCATGGTTCCTGTCTCAAGGCCCAGTGTTGGGAGCACTATGTCAGAGGAAGACTCTGACTACAGACGCGTCCCTCACGGGCTGGGGTGCGGTTATGGAGGGCCGTTACACCCGAGGTACTTGGAAGGATCATCATGTCACTTGGCATATTAATCGCTTGGAGATGTTGGCTGTGTTTTTTGCCCTGAGGCACTTCCTTGATGACCTCAGAGGCCATCATGTTCTGGTTAGAACAGACAATATGTCGGTGGTCTCTTATATCAACCGCCAAGGAGGTTTGAGATCACGCCCTCTTTGTAGACTGGCGCATCATATTCTTCTTTGGTCCCAGAATAAATTTCTCTCTGTGAGATCTATTTATATTCCTGGGGTTGAAAATTTGGGAGCAGACATCCTGTCGAGGCAGGGGCTGAGGCCCGGGGAATGGCGGCTCCACCCTGAAGTGGTTGAGCTTATATGGAGAAAGTTTGGCCGGGCGGAGGTTGATCTGTTCGCTTCTCATGAAAACTCTCATTGCCCGCTCTGGTACTCTCTCTCACATTCAGCGCCTTTGGGTTTGGATGCCATGGTACAGATGTGGCCGAGGTCACTTCTGTACGCTTTTCCCCCGATCGCTCTGCTCCCTGGGGTTCTAGAAAGGGTCAGGAGGTACGGAGTGAGACTTCTACTTGTAGCTCCGCACTGGCCGGCCCGAATTTGGTTTTCGGACCTTATTAGTCTCTTGGAGAGTCCTCCATGGGAAATTCCTGTCAGGAGAGATCTTCTGTCTCAGGCGGAGGGTACGTTATTTCATCCCCGACCAGAGTTTTTGAGACTTTGGGTATGGCCCCTGAGGGGGTCCCTCCCATAAAAAGATTGGCCTTTCCATCGAGGTGGTTAGGTTATCTATTCTAGAACCCCACTCTACTAGGAACTAAACAAATTGAGTTAGGGAGGGCATCGAACCCAGTATATTACTGCCCTCTGGCTTCAGTTCTGGTGTTCCATTCTTCTCTCTAACGGGATCTTCCGTTCATGTTTAGGGCCTCTGTGGCGGCCTGTGTGCCCTCCTCAAGCTTCTAAGGGTGTACACTTAGGAATATTCCCACTGAAACTCCATGTTCCTGTAGATTGGAGGATCGATCCTTTCATCCAGCCTATTGGCTTCAGGCTGATGGGCTATCCCTGGCTCCCATCATGTCCTGTGGGTGATATATATGAATATATAAATATATATGAATGAATATATAAAAGAGTTTACTTTGAGTCTGCTTCCTGCTCGTCTTACTCCCTGGAAGAGTGGTGGTGCTTCCCCCTCTTATTTTTCTAGCATAGGAGCTACTCTATTTTTGCCCCGGTACTGATGTGCCTATAGGCAAGATAATGACTCTTCAGGTATTCCATCCTCCATCGCATGTGTCGGATGATCAAGGTCATAGCCTTGGAGGATCCTATGTAGGCCTCAGGCTTAGAGGAGTCAGTTCATCTAGTAGGTCAAGGGTTAGGAGTTATTTCCCCTTGTTTTAAGACAGCTGGTTATCTTAAGCTTTCATGTTTGAAGTACAAGGTGCGCAATTGCTTTCACCTCTTATTTAATGATTTCTACTGTCTGGGGCTCCCATTGATGAGGTCAGTAGAGCCTCTCGTTCCGGACCTCCTCTTCCTACACCAAATTGTATGACAAACTAGTTTGGATCTGCCCTCTACTTATCCTATCGTCCGTGAGTGTACCAGATGTTTTACACCAGGGCGTTTTTTCTCTCAGTGTGGCGACGTGGGTATTCGTTCCCCAAAGTATCGAGTATCGATGCAGCGGGAGTTCCCTTTACGAAAGGGAACGTCTCGGGTTACGTATGTAACCCTCGTTCCCTGAGTAGGGAACGAGACGCTGCATCCCTCGGCCACACTTTACACGCCCCTGGGAACGGCTTGCTTTGACCAATTAGAAGCTAACACTTCCTGGTTCCTGTGACCGTTTTATAGCTTCCGGATCACCGTCACATGCGACGTCACGAGTGACGTAATGACGTTGCACCAATCCAGATTGGAATAGTTATAGTAGACTTCAGACGCTTCATGCCGAAGGCATTCCCCAAAGTATCGAGTATCGATGCAGCGTCTCGTTCCCTACTCAGGGAACGAGGGTTACATACGTAACCCGAGACGATTTCTGTATCTAGAAAACTACGTTGTAAATAGAAAAAAAAAAACTTTATAAATTTATAAAAAAAAAAAAAAAATTATATTAGTTTAGACACTATCAAGAGCACAATCACCAAATCTGTTTATCGGTTTATGATGAGTATTCGCGAGGGTGCAGAATTCAGTCAGAATTTAGAGTTAAGCTTGCACACTGAACAAAACTCCGGTGTTTCAGCGATTACTTATCTTAAAGCATCTGATTGGCCATTGCATCTCAACAGATCGTGTGTGATTGGTTATATAGTGCGCAACACTGTAAACCGTGTAAAACGCAACATAAGCAGTTCTAAATGTAATGCTGCAAACCCGCAATTCACACTTTATTTAATTTTAATTTTCACCTTATTACAAGATTTATATGTCTAGTTTAAATGTGCAGGTGCATTTTTGTCCTAATCCCCTGTAACAACATTGGCTATCGAATCATTCGTCGTTGGTTTGAATTAACAAATTCAAATACTCTGTGTTGCTAAAAACATTTCTTCCTGAATACAAAAGCTGGTGCACTTTGAACTCGTGAGTGCAAATCAGGCTTTGGCTCCATAAAGATTGGAACCAATTGACTTTTACGACACTAATGTCACCTCAGAGACATTCCAAACCCCCCCTTTCCCCTCTCTGGACCACAGAGAGATAACGAAACTTGAAACCTTCTACACACACACACACACACAAACATCCTCCTATAGAAATATAGTTTTAATGTATGTAACTCAGATTTGGGTTTGATCTTCCTGTACGCATGTTTTATTAATTCGTTTGACCATATAATTATGATTTTCTAGAGGTGTGGTTTTGAAATGTATTCTTTAATCAATAGTGTTTTAGTTAGAGAGGGTTCACTAACATTCTCTGGCAATCCCTTCCCCCCTGTGTGGAACTGTGTTTTATTACCTAACGGAATGTTAGCCAGAAGAGCAGAATTAGGTGTTCATCCTAGATATTTTATATGTATAACCATTGAAGAAATATGTAAGCCTGAATGTAATTTCTCTTTTTCATGATTGTTCTTCTCTGTGATGGGTTTTTGTATTCTTGTAAACCGTAAAGGAATAATGTTTCAGATGTGCACCCTTTTTCAATCATAGATATGCCATGTGGATCTTTCTAAAGTCCAATCTTCAATGCCCACTTATCAATGTACACCACATGTTGGGTTCATTTTATTCCTAGGTTGTTAGTTTAACTTTTAAGCTTATTTTTACAGAATAATAATCTATCTCGACGTGTACCTTCGAAACATATCTAATTCGGTATCCACGTAAAGCTCTCCTTGTACTGGAACCAAATGTATGCATTAGGATCTGGTAAAATGTATGATACTATTTTTACCCTCGTTAGATTATAACTGATCACATAATAACGCTGCCATAAAACATGGAACTAAGACAAAGACATTTTTCCCGCTTCAGACCTTTGGACGTTCATTGGTTGTTCGCGCGAACAGAGGCGTCAACCCATATTGTCCATAAAAGACCGACTCAGAAAACCCTTCTCGCTCTCATGCCTACGCTCTCTCCTTCCTCCTCCAAAACCCAAGTCCGGACCGGCTTCGGCCTGCTTCTCTTTTCTTTTTATTTATTTCTTTTATGTTTTTCTATAGTCTAGTTTCGTTTTCCTCTTCGCCTCTGTTCATTCACGAGCTGAATGAACTTAGCCTGAATCATTCCCGGCAACTCTTTGAAGCTCCCGCGCTCGCATGCACGCGCGCCGGAAGACAGCACGCGCACGCCTCCCCTCAGACGACTCGCGCTGCTTTTAAAGACACGCAGAACCCTGCGGTCCTACACACCTCATACACAGAGAACCATATGCCATGCAAGTATCGATTATTGAATTGAACTTATGATGTGATTTCTTTGTTGTCTCTTACGGGTTACTTGTCTGTGATTTTTGCCATAGCCAACTGCGATCTCTGATCACAGATTTTTGCTTTCACTTCCGATCTCGTCTCCCATCCTTCTCTCTCTCTCATCCTTTTCTGTCATTCTATCTTTTTCTAATTCTGATCATTTTATTCTCTCTCACTGTTATTCGTTATCTTGTATTGTTTAACTGTATTTTATGTACATAGACATATAATCCGTGTGTATTGTGTAGTTTGATATATTCCTTAGGTCGATGTATTAGTCCAATTATTAAATTCCATATGCCCTTGACTGACTCTGATTTAATTGCCCATGTTACTTAGTCCCTGAAATGTTCGATCTTAGCTATATGCTTTACCTTGGCTACGATTTAAGTAACCTAATTTTAGTCTACAAACACCGAGAGTGTCTTTTCAAGGCCTGGAAAAGATACTCTTTCTCGTGTTTGTAAGAAGGATAATTTTCCTTGAGAGTTAATTTAATCTTACGTACAATCTGTTCGCTGGACAAACAGATTGTTTGATAACTAAATTAATTCCATTAAAGTTATCCCATAACTTCGAGCTGAAATAAGAACAATTGATGTATTAATGACGAACCATAACCCGTTATGGTAACCGTTCATATATCAATCTAGTTCAGCTGCGATAAATTAATGTAACTGTAACATACAAAATATTAATCATATTCATGATTAATTATTAAAATTCCCTATAGATCATTTGAGCTAATATTAATATTAATGTACGACCCATTGTTTTTACAGTTTTGGTGGAGAACGCGACGCATTTCAAACTTTGTTTATGGGCAATATTCAGTTTCAGTCTGTTTATATGGTTATTAATAATTTTTGCGCATTATGAAATTATGAATTTGTGAGTTAAGTCGCTAACGCGAACTCACTCCTAACTGTCCAAGGCAAAAAGCCGAAGTCAGTAGGCCTAACGTACATTTTAACAAGTTGCTAAAATATGCCTAGACGATTTTAGCACTGTTAAATGCTACGTACACTGCAGTATTTAATATTACAAATGTCCTGTTAAGAGATGAAGAAATATCTCTGCAGTTGATACATTTCTAATATTTGTTTTAAATCGCTGTGAACGAAGAATTCTCACGTGCGTACTACCGGTATTAATAAATATGTTTTCTAAGCGAGAGTCCTTATTAAACATAGGCCTTGCATGCATGCAATATCGTTATTGAATTCGTGGTTAGTCCAGTGATATTCAACAAAACGGTAAAACTCCTGGTTAACATTGACCTAGCTAATCAATCGAAAACCTAAATACACAAATCAAGTGCTATTTTGATAAATGTGTAATATGGGAGTCTAGCAACAGACGGAAAATTCCTGTTGCCCACATTTGAGTATTTGCGGTGAAGAAACCCCGCATACTTTCCTGTGCAGTATTAATAGCACCAAAAGGTCCGCCGAGACCTCTGTCCTATTTGTGAGTGTTGCAGAAATCAGCGCGTGACGCGAGCTGAAAAGCTCTTAGCGTTTGAATCACATTGAAGTTGTGTAATTCCATTTACTAAACGCCAGAGGGCGTAAGTGTTTAGCAGCCTCAAATTACCCCTTTTGCCCCCTGATTTCCGCCTGCATGAGCGCAACAATGCCATCTCGTGGCCAGTTATCAGATAACGCTCTCTTTACGGCTGAATTCATTTCCCTGTGAATTAATGTTTAAACTCTAAATAACTATTCGCATTTATAGCCTTGCTCGTGCGTTTATTATTTTGTGTTAGACAATTTTCCTGCTTTTGGACTGATACATTTACTCTGAGTTTGGTTCAAACAAGATTTGGATTAAAACTCAGATTAAATCTCAGCCATTCCCTTAGAGGAAACAACGGCACCTAGTGGCCGCCACCCGCGAGGTCGGTTCACTCAGCTCCCTTTCCTCTCTTTTCAAATCCTTTCGTGAATTGTTTACTTCTACTTTCCTCTTTTGGTTATCTTAATAAATTATTGATGAGACTTCACTGTTAAAATTAATTTTTATGGGATATTATTCTGAGTTCTCCGTTTCTTTACATGCTCATTTAAATTTGATTTGAACTAGTTTGAATTTTAAATTTAAATTGAGTTGTGTATTCACCCACTGATATCCACTTGGAGGAAACAGCACCATCGTGTGGCCTTGTTGATACTAAGTCGGCATCACTATTGTCCTCCTTTCACTTTTATATCGGCTTTCTCTCCTGATTATTTTTATAAATAGGACTGATACTTTAGTGTATCTGGATTATTATAAGATATTCTGATTTTTACATTTCCTTACATGCTTGTTTTAAATATTAATTTAAACAAGTTTTGAATTTTTGATTTGAATTAAGTTTTCTGTTTGCCAGGTTAAGCACAGAGAGGGAGCACGCCCCCTTGTGGTGAAAACCAGCTACTGCGGCCTGTTTCTTCTCCCGTGTTTAAATCCTGTCCCTTTCTATTTTTATTTTTAAATTTTTATTTTTTTTATTCTATTATTTTATTTCTACTGTTATTCTTTTCCTTCTTTCTTTTGGGTTAGGTCATTTTGATAAGTAACATTATCATAATCTCCTTTTGTTTATTATTATTTAGTAAAACCTTTGACTCTTATCGCCACATAAATAACTAATCCATTTGGTTTAAACAAACTAGCCTTAATTCACTTTAAGTTTCACTTGTTTATCCTTTGTGTATTTATAGGTGGCATTCACTAGAGCACTGTGGGAAGTTGCAGTCATCTCGGGTTGGTTTCCGCGAGTGAGGTCATCTGTCCGACGCTACCTGGCAC
This sequence comes from Scardinius erythrophthalmus, assembly GCF_964197995.2. Lineage (NCBI taxonomy): Eukaryota > Metazoa > Chordata > Actinopteri > Cypriniformes > Leuciscidae > Scardinius > Scardinius erythrophthalmus. The sequence goes on from NC_138234.1 coordinate 28,234,056, forward strand.
TGGCTGTGTGTCTCGGACTCTTCCGAATCTCGTACCTCCGGTTGTGGCACGCCACCCCGACATCAGCAATTTGGCCCGCCAAAAGGTTAAGTCAACGTCAGCGACACACAAGGCAATTTTGAGACAATCACTCGAACTGGGGTCTGCTGAAAGGACCACTCCGAAAGGAGAGTTCCGAGGAAAACTCAATCTTTCCGTGCCGTCTGATGATTGACACCTTGGCTTGCCACTTTGTGCAAAAAGTCGCAAGTGGTTTGAGTGGGCACACCGTGGTACCGAGAGACGAGGTTGTCCGAGGGCACTGCGGTCAAGTGTTGGAGAACCGTCGGAGAGGTTGACCGAGCCACTGGTTTCCACCTGAGTGGCCTCAATTCACCGCAGGTAAACTAAATTTAGTAAAACCCATTCCACTTACTATAAGCCACAGAATATTAGATATCCCCCTGGGTATATTCTAGATGTATGGCCCACCTTCATCTCTTCTCTAAGCCATACCATCTTCGTAGGTTTCCTACCCCCCAAAAGCCCCCACTCACCTGTTGGCCTATCTTAAACCCTAGCAGTGGTAATAGCTTAGGTCTCTTTATCCTCTTGAACACATTCTGTGTTACTATACTGTTTATTTAATTTCAGACCTAGTCATCACTAGTGTTTTGTTTACCTTAGTCTTTTCTATCCCTTGTTCTGTTGTGATTTGTTTCTTTCATTTCACTTAGAGACAGTAACCTTTAAGAGCCACCAAGTAAAGCTGAATAAGAGCCGGTGTCACCACGTGACCCACCAGGCTACTGCCTGCCAAAATCTATAGTTCAGGTCCTTTGTCGACCCAAGTTAATTGGAACTGTCTAACTGTGCATCTGTTAGCCCCAAAATTCTCATAAACGGCATAGCCCGTATGAGTATAGCTCGTTAACCTTAGAACGAACTTGCATTGGTCTCTTTTTGTGTGTGCTGTGCTTCTCTCACCTACAGTGAGCCAGGATGTCCCATTCATCCAGTCCAGCAGTCCACGGGGGCAATCTCTCGACATGCTTGAAAGCAATGACTACCCCCTTCCTGCCCAAGGACGCCAGTGACCTGCAGCATCTGAGCCAAACGCAACTGGACACCAAGCTAGACGAGCTGATAACACACGATCCTACCCAAAGCTACAACTACAAAGACTGGGCCAGGATCGTCAGCAGCGTCACCCACAACTTCGTCGTCCAGGCGAGACTCAGTGAACGGCGCAACATCGACCTGGAGCAGAAAGCAGCAGCGTTACAGCTTCAAGTGAAGGAGGCCCGGAAAGACCAGGCTCGAACCCAGAGTCGTCTAGATCAGCTCCTCCTCGAGACCCAGTACCAGCGCGAGAAAGAGGACGCCACAGATCCAGAGCTACAGAAAGAAGTAGAAAGACTTCAATATACCTTGCAAGATCTTCGCCTTGACACAGACCAAAGAAAACAGTCGGCGAAAGAAACCAGAAGAGAACTCGACGAAAAACTCCAACAAGGTGAAGCTCTCCTTGCAAGAGCAGAGACTGAAATAAAAGACAGAGACGCTAAAGCCAGGGCCTGCGAGAAACACTTGCAAGCGGCCCGAGCTGAGATCCATGAGCTTACTCTGCAGAAACACGATCTCAAAGACGAACTTGACATTGTTCACAGAGAGCTGAAACATTCTTACAGACTGCAGAGTAGCTGGAACGGAAAAACACACATCACAGAGTTTCTCCCGGCCCGCCACTCCAATTCTTTCAGCCAAGAACCCAGAGCTGAAAAGGTAGATGTAAGCCCACGGCTCAAGACATCACCAGCCAGCTTTCAAGAACACCTGTCAGCAGCAAAAGGGGGAGGACCACTTCAGACAAGCCCCGACAGAGAGTGGAACCACTCTCGACACGACACTGGTAAGCTCAAGCCTGAGCTCATATCAGATAACCACAGTGCATCCACGTCTGAGACAGCAGAGATCCTAAAGGTGCTAAAAGAACTTCTTCACCAGAAACGTTGCAAGAAAGACAAGAAGGACGAGCCAGACATCTTATGCCTAAGCATAAGAACTGAAACCAAACCGTCTGTCCGCCATCTGACTGAGCCAAGCACCTCGAACACTGCTCATCATCCACAGACCACAGAGCTAACTGTCACATCACAACGTGACAGCATCACCCAGGCTCCACAGCTGACAGCTGCACACCATGAACGAAACAGCACACCTCCTCACACCAGGTACCAAAATACCAAGGTACCAGAAAACGCTGTTCTGTCTAACTGCCTCCACAGCAAGCTACACGAGACCGGTCCTAACCACCCAACGACCGTCACACCTGCCATGCCAACATTCCTGGGCAACCTAATCAAAAAGGGGGTGGCCCAAAAACTCTACCTGAACATCACGTTGGAAGAGGAAGTGAGCATGGAAGCCCTGATAGACACAGGATCGGACATTACGGTGATCTCAAATCAACTGTTCCAAAGACTCCAATTTAAAGCTAAGAGACAAGACCGAACTCTTACACCTCAAACTTGTGAACTGAACGTACAGTCATACAGTCAACATGACATCCGGCTCGAACAGGTAGCCCACATTCACCTGACGATTGGTCCTTTGAGTCTAGTCCATCCCGTGTTCATCTCAAAAATGGACACTTTTCCGTTCCTCATCGGCAGAGACCTTCTAGATCGTTTTGAACCGTTACTGGACTTGAAACAGCTCAAAGTCTGGGCTCAAGTACGAGAACTTTGCCCCCTCCAGTCACAGCCAGACGGTCAGGTCACAAAGGTCACAGAGTTCATGGGAACTCCCACAGCCAGCCAAAAAGACGCAGACTCAGCACCAACTGAAGGTTCGAATCCGCTAACCTGCACCTTACAGCCCACCAAAGACTTTGACACTTGCTGCCTCAATGTCATGACTGACCTGCAGCGACATGACCTCATTCAAGCCATTGCCAAGCCTGGTGCATTAAACAACAAGCTGTGGTCACTTTCAACCCACCCACCCACCCTAGAGGTTGAAAAGCTTACACACAGCATGAGAACTTTACAAGCTCAACTGCCTACTTCAAAGCCGCTTACGCTGGCTCCGCTATTTGAAAAGACAACCATAATGGACATGCGGGCTTTTGTCAGCAACATAAAGACTTTCCTTATCCACCCTCACACGCCGTCTGACCTCACTGACAACCAGTGCCTCAGACCAGTGCATGACACAACGCACATGCTGCGCGTACAGAACAACATTATGAGTTGTGCACCGATTGACATCACTATGCCAAGGCATGTAATGCCACGGCGCACAAAGGGGGATAAACGGCTAATGTTCGTCTATAACGCATCATGTGCTGCACAACACAACAACAGAGACACTAACGAGACACTGAAGCAAGCGACAAGCCGACAGCAAGATGTGGCAAAACATGGGCCAAGGCGAATTAAACCCAGTCGCCGCCCACAAAGTAAAAAGACTGCCCTGTCCAATCAAAGACAACCCTTGCTGGCCTTTTCCTCCCCTTTCTCTCTCTCTCACCCTGTTGTCTGTACCAGGTTGCTGCTGTGGTTCGCCATGCTGTACTGTCAGCCAACCAGAGGACAGCTGCCACCGAGGGAACGACCGAGACCCCAGATCACTGACGGCAGGACCTACACCCAGCAAGTGCATGTTCGACTCATTCAGCCCCGCCCGGTCTACAGAGCACACTACCCCAGCTCCGTAGCCCAATACATCTGGACAAGTGTCCGACGGACAGAGGACTCCCTCTCTCAAGCCGAGGCCAAGGTCGAACACATGCTCAACCAACTGGAGAAAGTGACTGTCGCACAATCGGGACTCCTAAGCACCAACCACCACTCCAGCCAGTTCCTGGGAGCATTGCTCAGAACCGGAGCTGCTGCCAGAACTCTGTTTAACATTGGTGTGTCCAGTGTAAATGCAGCGAACCAGACCGCAAACTCCATGAAGCCGCAGTTTACTGTCTTACAGAGTGACTTTGTCCAGACTCAGCTGGTTACAGTGCCAACGACAGACATGCTGTGGGAGGTTAGCTCCTCCAATGACAGCATAGCCACAGGTGTAATCCCACCATACCTGATACTAAGCCTGATGCTAACTGTGCTGGTTTCCGCCATCAACATGCCAGCTGACTTTCTACAAAAACACCTGGCCTACTCTCTAGGTAGCGCCATCTCACTCTGCTTCGATCCCGAGCAGAGGGAAGTGGGCCTTCTCCTAAATCCGCCTATCATCGAGTCAAGCCAAGTCTACAGACTTACAGGCATTTGCAAGGTCAGATTTTGGGAAAACAACACCCACCTCAAGATAAGCCCTCCAGACGTGGTGGCCTACCACGATGGCGACACACAACGGTACTCAGCTCCAAACCTACACCTGTGTACTATGACCAAAGACATTTGTTATCTCTGCCTTAGCAAACCCTTACTCAGAGACAACGCTGAAGAAATCTGCGGGTTGCACCCCCTGGTCAGCAAAGTCACCCACACACAAGCAGAGATAGCAGGTGAAAGGTGGAGTGCTAACGCACCTGTGCACACCGCCACTGTCACTCACGACCAGCATGACACAACCAGCCGTGTCAACATGCTCAACCAGAAAATGGGACTTCAAGTATTGAAAGGTGTCATCTTACACCTTGATGGCCTAACATGGTACCAGCTTCCCAGCAAAGAGTGCCAGACAGCACTGAAACTACCATCCTCCAAAAACTTCAACGTCACCTTGAATCCAGGACTGGAACTCCGTAGTGAGAAAAGGGGGTCCCAACTCATGGACATTGCTCCTGCCAACAAAGCCCTCCGAGCACCGGCTCGACGGCCCGTTCTGAACACTTCATCTGCGATCCGAGGCTGGAACGCCGCCGACATTGGGCTGTGCACCTTTGCAGGTAATCAGCCAGACCCTAACACTAGGTTGGTTTCCATCCTGTACAGAAGACTCAACGAGATGCGATACAGCCAAGCTCACGAAAGCTGTGTCCAAAGGTTTCAGACGGAATCCCCAGAAAGGGGGTGTCAAGTCAGAGACCACGCCGAACCTCATCGAGCTGAATCCTCAGCTCCAAGCACCACCTGCCTTCCTACCGTCATGATCCACCTGCTACACGACTGTCATGATTCACCTGCCATGTGACCATTGTGATGATTGTCGTCCGACGATGTCCACACGGACTTCACCGGACGAAAAGGGGGAATGTAACAACATTGGCTATCGAATCATTCGTCGTTGGTTTGAATTAACAAATTCAAATACTCTGTGTTGCTAAAAACATTTCTTCCTGAATACAAAAGCTGGTGCACTTTGAACTCGTGAGTGCAAATCAGGCTTTGGCTCCATAAAGATTGGAACCAATTGACTTTTACGACACTAATGTCACCTCAGAGACATTCCAAACCCCCCCTTTCCCCTCTCTGGACCACAGAGAGATAACGAAACTTGAAACCTTCTACACACACACACACACACACACAAACATCCTCCTATAGAAATATAGTTTTAATGTATGTAACTCAGATTTGGGTTTGATCTGCCTGTACGCATGTTTTATTAATTCGTTTGACCATATAATTATGATTTTCTAGAGGTGTGGTTTTGAAATGTATTCTTTAATCAATAGTGTTTTAGTTAGAGAGGGTTCACTAACATTCTCTGGCAATCCCTTCCCCCCTGTGTGGAACTGTGTTTTATTACCTAACGGAATGTTAGCCAGAAGAGCAGAATTAGGTGTTCATCCTAGATATTTTATATGTATAACCATTGAAGAAATATGTAAGCCTGAATGTAATTTCTCTTTTTCATGATTGTTCTTCTCTGTGATGGGTTTTTGTATTCTTGTAAACCGTAAAGGAATAATGTTTCAGATGTGCACCCTTTTTCAATCATAGATATGCCATGTGGATCTTTCTAAAGTCCAATCTTCAATGCCCACTTATCAATGTACACCACATGTTGGGTTCATTTTATTCCTAGGTTGTTAGTTTAACTTTTAAGCTTATTTTTACAGAATAATAATCTATCTCGACGTGTACCTTCGAAACATATCTAATTCGGTATCCACGTAAAGCTCTCCTTGTACTGGAACCAAATGTATGCATCAGGATCTGGTAAAATGTATGATACTATTTTTACCCTCGTTAGATTATAACTGATCACATAATAACGCTGCCATAAAACATGGAACTAAGACAAAGACATTTTTCCCGCTTCAGACCTTTGGACGTTCATTGGTTGTTCGCGCGAACAGAGGCGTCAACCCATATTGTCCATAAAAGACCGACTCAGAAAACCCTTCTCGCTCTCATGCCTACGCTCTCTCCTTCCTCCTCCAAAACCCAAGTCCGGACCGGCTTCGGCCTGCTTCTCTTTTCTTTTTATTTATTTCTTTTATGTTTTTCTATAGTCTAGTTTCGTTTTCCTCTTCGCCTCTGTTCATTCACGAGCTGAATGAACTTAGCCTGAATCATTCCCGGCAACTCTTTGAAGCTCCCGCGCTCGCATGCACGCGCGCCGGAAGACAGCACGCGCACGCCTCCCCTCAGACGACTCGCGCTGCTTTTAAAGACACGCAGAACCCTGCGGTCCTACACACCTCATACACAGAGAACCATATGCCATGCAAGTATCGATTATTGAATTGAACTTATGATGTGATTTCTTTGTTGTCTCTTACGGGTTACTTGTCTGTGATTTTTGCCATAGCCAACTGCGATCTCTGATCACAGATTTTTGCTTTCACTTCCGATCTCGTCTCCCATCCTTCTCTCTCTCTCATCCTTTTCTGTCATTCTATCTTTTTCTAATTCTGATCATTTTATTCTCTCTCACTGTTATTCGTTATCTTGTATTGTTTAACTGTATTTTATGTACATAGACATATAATCCGTGTGTATTGTGTAGTTTGATATATTCCTTAGGTCGATGTATTAGTCCAATTATTAAATTCCATATGCCCTTGACTGACTCTGATTTAATTGCCCATGTTACTTAGTCCCTGAAATGTTCGATCTTAGCTATATGCTTTACCTTGGCTACGATTTAAGTAACCTAATTTTAGTCTACAAACACCGAGAGTGTCTTTTCAAGGCCTGGAAAAGATACTCTTTCTCGTGTTTGTAAGAAGGATAATTTTCCTTGAGAGTTAATTTAATCTTACGTACAATCTGTTCGCTGGACAAACAGATTGTTTGATAACTAAATTAATTCCATTAAAGTTATCCCATAACTTCGAGCTGAAATAAGAACAATTGATGTATTAATGACGAACCATAACCCGTTATGGTAACCGTTCATATATCAATCTAGTTCAGCTGCGATAAATTAATGTAACTGTAACATACAAAATATTAATCATATTCATGATTAATTATTAAAATTCCCTATAGATCATTTGAGCTAATATTAATATTAATGTACGACCCATTGTTTTTACACCCCCGTTCATTTTTGACCCGTGGCCTCACACGCTCCGCCTATGGAGAATGTCCAACGGAACAGGTGGCTGGGAACTACTTATTAATAACCAGGGAAACTAACTAGGGAACACAGTCAGGCAAACAAGGAAACCAAAGCACCATGATAATAAAACAGAACACGCATTTCAAATGTATAACAGAATGAGACACTAAAAAAAGGAACATTAAAGGACAAATGAGTCGGTCAGTGTGTTGCTGCCTGAACAATTCTGTACCACACGTGTTTGTTTGTTTTTGTGTGTTTTTCATAATGCGTTTGCTATATCTATTTTGTTTTCTTTATGTTATTTCATGATTATGTTTGAATTAGAACTGCATATATCATTTACCAAATATGACTCATTACGCAGTCAATTATTTTTGACTCTTTGTATATAGAGATGAAACATGGTGCTCAAGGTTGAGATCTTCTATACAAGTCTTCATCTGCACGACAGTCAGACCTTTTTATTATTCACAAATTGTAAAATCCCACAGAAAGTTGAAGTTGGAAGAAATGTACGATGCATTCTGCACACCTGAAATACCTGTAGGGGAGACCGGGGATGGTTGTAACAGTTTTGACCTTTCTGTCTATATCTTGTAGTACTTTGAAGTCAGTGTGTTCAAAATGTGATCCAAACTAGTTACAAGTGTCTGCTATTAAATGACATAGCTATTATCTTTGCAACACAAACAGAAAATGCATGGTTTAGTTTCAAACACGAGGAGTGAAATGTTACAATTCACCCCATAGTCTGGGTTAGTTGTAACATACCCTGGGGTGAGATGTAACATTATGATATCCACCGGGGTGATATGTAACATAATGAAATAAGGATTTTGACAAAAACATTATTTTGAAAGGTTTTTATTCAACTCTGACTTTTCAATATAACTGATGTGTGTGTGTCACTCTTAGTCTCAGTGTGTTTGTCACTCTCAGTCATAGTAATTGACCATTATAAATGGATAAAATTATAATAAATAATAAATAAAATAATAATAATAAATTGAATAATAAAATTGTAAATTTTAAATAATAATAATTAATAAAATTGAACACTTGAACATTGTGTGTGTGTGTGTGTGTGTGTGTGTGTGTGTGTGTGTGTGTGTGTGTGTGTGCGCTCGCGCGCGCATGTGTGTGTGTGTGTGTGTGTGTGTGTGACTCTGTTGTTACTCTGTCATAGTAATTGACCATAATAAATTGAACTTGAACACTTAAACATTCTATTTGTGTAAGCATGGTTGTTACTGTCAGTCTATAGTATTGGCCATAATAAAAATTAATGTTTCATTGTTGTTACAACTAACCCAGAGTCTTGTTGTTACAACTAACCCAGAGTCATGTAGCCATGAACTAGCTCAACTTACAACTAACAGGCAAAACATTAGCACTAACAACTTGCATGGAAAATATCTACACAGACACACAATAAACATAATAAAAGTTTGAGGAGTTTAACTACAAAGCAGAAATTCCCATAACAAAAACAAAAAAAGTAAAAAAAGTAACTTTCTTATCTCAAAATTGTTTTTTCCACTCTAACATGTGCTGTGTCTGCCACAGGGCTCTACTTTATTACATGTGGAATAAGAACTAAACTGAGCATGTGCGAAGTGATTCAGGTGATTTGTAACTAGTTCCTGATTGGACATATTGGAATTGTTACAACTGACCCGTGTTACAACCATCCCCGGTCTCCCCTACATTGTTTTGTTTTTTTGTTTTGTTTTTAGTTTCTGGACTAGCCCTCAAATCAATGGACAATTATTGGTTGATAAAGATGGTGTTCAAGCCCCAAACGTTAACCCAAGCCTAAACCTAACAGTAGCCCTAAACCTAACCCTAAAATGTGATTGGTTGATAAGGATGTTTTTCCAGGATGTTGATTCAAGAAACTTCCTCCTTGGCGAAATCACGTTCACCTCTATGTATATATTCTTCTGAAAATATGGAAATGTGCTCCTTACTACCTTGAATATCAAACATACAGTATTTTTGCCATGTTTTCAAGAAAATAAAATATAAAGATAAATTCAAGGTGACTTTAAGAATAAGTTAGAAGCTGTTATGACTTTTCTGAGAATTTACTACTTCAATGGAGTCATTCTTCTTTGTTTTAAGCATAAATATAACAGAATAAAGTGCAGGTTATGCTCAGAACTAAAGATACAGAAATACAGTGAACAGTGAAGGAGTTGTTCTCTTACGAGAGTCCTCTCGTACTGCGTTTTATCAAAACGCTACGGGAAAAGTCTCTTTTCACGAAACACTGAAGCAAAAAATTATCCTTTAATTTTCATATATGTAAAACGCGTTGCGGCAGCAGCAGACAGCTATGGCGAGACGGCTTGCTCGCTCATTGGCTGCTCTGCGGCAACTGCTTAAGCCTATCGAGCGAGGCCTGGGATGACATCAGGCCAATGAGGGCGCTTCGCGCCCTCCTCGCCACTTCCCGCCGAAACGGGCGTGGCTTACCTCTATAAAAGGAGCTCGAGAAGGCTGACTCACTTGATTTTAATCTCTTCAGCGAAGCGCACGCATCGCTGGATCACGGAAGCAGCGTCGTTGAAGCAAGCACATCAGCGGGACGAGCCCTCGAAGCCGCTGGCCAACGCCGCCTTCTACAGCCGTACCTGCTGCGCTTTCCGACGCCTATATCCTTTTCATACTATTGCTTTTCTGTGTGTGTGTGTGTGTGTGTGTTCTTCGCAACACTCACCCCTAAAAGAGCTGCGTCTTTTTCAAGATGCCTTCCTGCGGCTCGTGCCGAGCCCCACTCACCGAGGGAGACAAGCACGTCATCTGTGTTTCCTGCCTGGGTGAGGACCATGCAGCGCTCGCGCTCGCTGACGGCGGATGCCCTCACTGCGAGCTTTTGCCGATGGTGACTCTGAGGACTCGCCTGGCATCCTTTTCCAAGCCTGCATTCACCGCCGCGATGCCGCGCCGTAAGAAGCGCCGCTCGCAGCGGGTCCCGGAACCCGCTCCAGCCCGACCAAGCTCGCCGGTTCGCCCGCCAGCTTCACCGGCCTCTCTCGAATCACTTCCTGATGCTCAGCGCCCGCAGTCTGCCGCCGCTTCATCAGAGGAAGTCGGTTCAGAGGCCGCGTCGGGGGAGAAGGATTCCTGCTCTCTGCTAGCTTCAGGCAGCGAGGATTGGGCGAGCTTTGAGAATCTCGCGCCTCCTGCCCGCAAGCCCTCAACGAGAGCCAACATTGAGACGGAGCTCATGCGGGTACTCGCACTGGCCGCGGCGAGCCTCGGCCTCGAGTGGTCTGCACCGGAGCCCCCCTCTCGAACCCGGCTGGATGGTAGTTTCCTCCCTGGTGAGCGCACTTCCCCGGAATCTAAGCCAGCTCCTTTTCTTCCTGAGTTACACGAAGAAGTTGCGAAGGCTTGGAACGCGCCCTACTCTGCGCGGACGCGCTCATCTGTGTCACCCGCATTTTCCTCTCTGGATAATGCCAGTGACCGAGGCTACCTCTCTCTTCCGCTGGTGGAACAGGCGATAGGGACCCACCTTTGCCCGCCCTCTGCTGGACGGCGGACTAAACCGGTGTTGCCTTCCAGAGCCTGCCGCATGACGTCGACGCTGCTCGCGCGAATCTTCTCCGCCGCTGGGCAGGCCGCGTCATCGCTACACACCATGGCTACGCTGCAGATTTACCAGGGTGATCTCCTCCGTAAGCTGGACGAGATGGGACCTGACGCTATCTGCATCGCGGATTTGAGGAGCGCTTCAGATCTCACGCTCCGAGCTACTAAAGCCGCCGCACAAGCCATGGGACGGTGTATGGCTTCCGCCACTGTCGCTGAGAGGCACTTATGGCTGACGCTCACGGAGATGGCCGATTCCGAGCGCACTGCGTTTCTCGATGCCCCGCTGTCTTCCACCGGCCTTTTTGGTTCTTCTCTCTCCGAGTTCGTGGAGAGATTTACCGAGGCCCAGAAAACGTCTCAAGCCTTCAAGCACTTCCTGCCGAAGCGCTCCGGTTCTGCAGCGGTTCGTGACAAACGGACCCCGCGGAGCTCTCAGCCTCAGCCCCCGCCTTCGGCCGCCTCTTCGCAGCAGCCACAACAGCGCAGCTCGAGGCCCCGCTCTCGGTCCAGCGCCCGGCGCCCCTCGTCGCGCGGGCCGCGATCGAGGGTTGTGGTAAAACCGGAAGTGCCGAAGAAGTCCTAGCAAGCCTGGGAAAGCGCAGGTGTGTGAGTCCCGTTGCGGCCGGCCTCCCACCCAAGCGCCCCGCTGTTTCAGTCCCAAGGTTTGCGACTGTTCCAGTGTTTTCTGCAGAGAGCAAGCCTGCACTGCCGCCCGCTTGCCTGCACACAAAAGCCGTTCTCAAGGCTACCCAGATAAATCTCGAAAAGAGTGTATTTTCTGGTGTCCCGGCCACGGCCGATGGTGCTATAAATGTAGTCTCGATGCCCACTCCTCAGTGCCCATCACTACACATAAGCACAGCCCTACACGTAGGGCCCGCGCACATAAAATCGACTCAGGTCGGTTGCGCTTCCAGCATAGTGAGAGTGCCCACTTCCCAGTGCCCACGAACACAATGTCTAACACATCACAGGCTCTCTGTAAAAACGAGAACTGTGAGCGCGCGCTCTGCTCAGGCAGACGCCGCGCCCAAAGCAGTAAATGTGCCACATCTACTCGCTCACATGGGTCCTATGAGACTTTCTCAGTCCTCCCTCACTCAGCTAAGCACTGTAGTAAGGTCGAGGACGAGCGTCTCGCCCGCTGTATTAAGCGCGCGCCCCGCCTCAAATGCCACAGGCATAACGCCTATGTTTGTATCCCCCGAAGCACCTCTGTCGCACGGCGATCAGAGTGCGCTCCGTATCCAGCCCCTAGCCAGCCATGCAGAAGCATGGGCAGCGCTCCCAGGGGTTTCGGACTGGGTGCTAGGCATTATAAAGAGAGGCTTCTCGCTACAGTTTTGTCGACGCCCTCCCCGCTTCATAGCGCGCGTCGAAACTACGGTCTCGTTGGAAGTAGCTCATCTACTTCGAGCCGAAATATCAAAACTGATAAGCAAAGGGACGATAGAGCGCGTTCCCCCAGCTCTAAGCGAAGGGGGGCTATACAGCAGATACTTTCTAGTCCCCAAAAAGGACGGCGGTATCAGACCCATACTGGATCTAAGACGGTTGAACAGAGTATTGGTGAAACGCAGTTTCAAAATGCTCACAACCAGCAAAATTCTCGCGCATGTTCGCCGAGAAGACTGGTTCATGTCAATAGATCTGAAGGACGCGTATTTTCAAATACAAATAGCGTCACACCACAGGCGATACTTGAGATTCGCCTTCGAGGGTCAGACATACCAGTATACAGTCCTGCCATTCGGCTTGTCCCTAGCACCCCGTACATTTACGAAATGCATGGACGCAGCGCTCGCTCCTCTCAGACTCAGAGGCATGCGAGTGCTGAACTATTTGGACGACTGGTTGATCCTAGCTCAATCACGATCACAGCTCGTGGAGCACAGAACCATTTTACTCGATCACCTCGAGAATCTTGGTATCACAGTCAACTGGACAAAGAGTTCATTGAACCCCAGTCAAACGATTTTGTTTCTGGGCGTCGTTCTGGACTCACAGTCTATGACAGCGCGGCTGTCACCACAGCGCGTGTTGATCATTCAGCGCGCGGCGAGGTCTTTCCGCCGTGGCGCTGTCACCCCGCTCAGGAAGTTTCAAAAGATGCTGGGTCTCATGGCTTCAGCATCGTCAGTTCTCCGGCTGGGCTTGCTCCGCATGCGCCCGCTGCAGTTCTGGTTGAAAACGCGGGTACCGCGCAGAGCGTGGGCGACCGGTCGATTACGCCTCAAGGTCGATCAGAGCTGTGTTTCAGCCCTGGCGCCTTGGACGGCGGACGACTGGTACCAATCAGGTGTAAGCCTGGGGACTTCCTCGAGAGTGAGGATGGTGTCGACAGACGCATCCACCTCGGGATGGGGAGCTCTGCTCGAGGGCAGACCGTTCTTCGGCCTGTGGTCGGAACGAGAAAAGCTCCTACACATAAACTGCCTAGAAATGCTGGCAGTGCACAACGCGATGACGCGTTTTTGTCCCCGCATCAAGGACGAACACGTCATAGTCCGTTCGGACAACATGGCTGTGGTGTCCTACATAAATCGCCAGGGCGGTCTGAAATCCATATCCCTGTACAGGCTGGCGAAACGCCTCCTGCTATGGGCTCAGCACAACTTACGCTCGCTGAGAGCAGTGCATGTACCTGGGCTTCAGAATGTGGGCCCAGACAGACTGTCCAGGAACAATGTTCCCCCGGGCGAATGGTCTCTACACCCACAAACAGTCCGGCTGTTGTGGGAGAGATTCGGCAGAGCGGAGGTGGACCTTTTCGCGTCCCGCGAAAACGCGCACTGCCCCGCGTTCTTTTCAAAGACCGACAGCGCGCTGTCCCGGAAGTGGCCGCGCTGCCCGTTATACGCTTTTCCCCCCGTCTCCCTCCTGCCACAGGTGCTGGAACGGGTCAGGGAAACGAAATGCCCAGTCCTGCTTGTAGCTCCGTTCTGGGAGAACCAGACATGGTTCCCAGTTCTGATGCAGTTGGCAGATATCGCTCCATGGCCGCTGCCGTTGAGGAGAAATCTCCTCTCGCAGGCCGGGGGCTCGATTTGGCACCCACACCCGGAACTGTGGTCCCTTCACGTGTGGGTGCTCAACGGATACCCGTTGGTCTCACAGAGGGAGTCGTGAATACCATCACTCAGGCTAGAGCACCGTCGACACGGCGGCTTTATGCTTCGAAGTGGTCGGTTTTCTCCGGCTGGTGTGCAGCTCGGAGCATTTCACCCCTCGAATGTGAGGTAACGGAGGTTCTCTCCTTCCTACAAGAGCTGTTGGATAAGGGCAGATCCCCTTCCACGCTCAAAGTGTATGTGGCGGCTATTTCAGCGTTCTTTGGTTCAACGCTGGGTCAGTCGCTGGGAAGGAATGATTTAGTCATCCGCTTCCTCAGGGGAGCTAGGAGACTGAATCCGCCCAGACCTCCTTCAGTTCCTTTGTGGGACCTTTCTACGGTCCTAGCGGCCATGAAAGGTGCCCCTTTCGAGCCTATCCAGTCTATTAGCCTCAAACATTTGTCTTTCAAAACAGTGTTTTTGATGGCTCTCGCTTCAGTGAAGCGCATAGGCGACCTGCACGCGCTCTCTGTGAGCCCGGCGTGCTTGGAGTTTGGTCCTAATGACTCTAAAGTCATACTCAAACCTAAGCATGGCTATGTGCCGAAATCCCTCAACACGCCTTTTCGGGCTCAGGTTATATCCCTGGCTGCCCTGCCGGCATCGAGTGAGGAAGGGGACTCGAGTTTTCTTTGCCCTGTTAGGGCTTTAAGAGCTTATATGTCCCGCTCTGCTGTCTTCAGACAGACAGAGCAGCTCTTTGTCTCGTTCAGCGGACGTTCCAAAGGAATGGCTGTTTCGAAACAAAGTCTATCCAGATGGATAGTTGACGCCATAGCGCTGGCTTATACTGCCAAGGGCATTCCATGCCCTTTGGGAGTCAGAGCGCACTCTACGAGAAGCGTTGCTTCTTCGTGGGCTTGGTCCAGCGGGATTTCCCTACAGGATATATGTACGGCGGCAGGTTGGGCCTCGCCGTCTACATTTATCAGGTTTTATAACCTAGAGGTTCCCGCCTTGCAGGCTAAGCTTTTGTCGGTGTAATCTGTTCAGCCGTCTAATCAGACCGCTGAAACTCATGCGCTATGCGCTACCGACTATCTTGGGCAGAACTGTGTAAGACCCACATTTTCCACATTAGTTCAGGTTCCCTACCCTGTCTATGTGATGATTATACTTGCGTCTGTGGACATGTTTTTTCTACGACGCTAAAATTTAGGGAATTAAGGCTCTCACCCTTATTCCCTGACTCTGTGTGAGTCAATCTGGTGATTATGCACTGTATGCCTGAAAAAGCTTCCGGTGATCAGTGTTTTTATCCCAGCACGCACGGCGTTTTGCAAGGGGTTCCCGTAGCGTTTTGATAAAACGCAGTACGAGAGGACTCTCGTAAGAGAACGTACTCGGTTACTAACGTAACCTCGGTTCTCTCTAGAAGAGGGAACGAGTACTGCGTTCTCTGCCGTGCGTACGGTTCACTCTGGTTCGCTTCGGCGATCAAAATCAAGTGAGTCAGCCTTCTCGAGCTCCTTTTATAGAGGTAAGCCACGCCCGTTTCGGCGGGAAGTGGCGAGGAGGGCGCGAAGCGCCCTCATTGGCCTGATGTCATCCCAGGCCTCGCTCGATAGGCTTAAGCAGTTGCCGCAGAGCAGCCAATGAGCGAGCAAGCCGTCTCGCCATAGCTGTCTGCTGCTGCCGCAACGCGTTTTACATATATGAAAATTAAAGGATAATTTTTTGCTTCAGTGTTTCGTGAAAAGAGACTTTTCCCGTAGCGTTTTGATAAAACGCAGTACTCGTTCCCTCTTCTAGAGAGAACCGAGGTTACGTTAGTAACCGAGTACGTTTAGTGTTTTTCTCACTGTTGTGTGGCGCCCTCTACTGGATAAACAATTGAACTAAATCTTTCAAATACTCAGTGATGCTATATTTGGATACTTAAGCCACACTTTAAAATGACATAGGGCCTAATATAACAAAATATTAAACCAGATGACATTTATTTTAACGATATATAGCACAAGTACACTGTGTTACTGTAGATTTACTTAAGATCACTTGTCAAGTGCACAGCATCATTCAGTCTAACTTATACAAATGCATAAAGCACACTGCAAAATACAAAGATTTAAAAACAACCCAAACAAGACAGAACTTTCCTGCTAAGTTTATGCTGTGGTCACTTTCCATTTCTCTACTTTAATGTACAAGCTAGCATTAGTGCTAGTGGTGGAATCAGATTTTATTGTTGGGATAGTCGACCTCTTCTTTCTTCCCTCGTTTTCGATTGCTCTCATTCTACCGGATCTTTCGATCTTTCGGCACTCAATTACGCTCAATTCATATGAATTAATTTTAAGATCTCTTTTGAACTTTTTAAAGTCAAAGTGGTAGTTGCGTATAGCTGTCAAGGGAGGGACAGAAATCACTCAGATTTCATCATAAAGATAATCATTTTTGTTTCAAAGATGAACAAAAGTCTTACTGATTTGGAACGACATGAGTGTGAGTAAATGATGATAGAATTTTATTTTTGGGTGAACTAACCCTTTAAACTTTGAAAGAAGTTTAGCTAAATGTTTAAATATATGTAACCTGTAAGGTGGTAGCATTTTTACTTTACACTTGACATTCAAAATGGCCGAAATGTAGTCAGAGTTCAGTCTTACTTCCTGTAAGTGCAGTGGGTTTGTTGTGTGAAGGACAGCAACACAAGGGTTTTGGAGCTTTTTTTGTTGTTGTTGGGAGTTTTTACATGTCATTAAGCATTTCACAATTTCACTTTGTAAAAATGTAATATCTTCAAAGTGTATGTTGTGCATAATTATGTTGGACATTTCAGAGTTGTTTTGCCTGTAGCTGAAGTTGGTACAGTTGTTCAAGTTGAAGTTTATTGCATCTCCTAAAAGATAATAGACATTAAATCTGTGCATTAAATCTTTTGCTCTCTTTAGCAGAAGTGTAAGCAGTGTGGTTTAGCTCAAATAAAGTGTAAAGCTAAGCTCAGTACTTAAACCATCAGTTCCTCTGAGTTGGTCACTTGACAGTAAATGACTCATATGGTGTCATGTTGTTCTTGACAGGTGGTTTACCCTTGAGCAGAGTTCACATTTGATTTAGACATCTCGGCATTTTTTAACCTCAAACAGAAAAAGAAATGCAGAGCAGTCAGTGAGTGGGGTTTAACAGTTTGATAGAATAATTGTTGTTGTTTCTTCATGTAGACTATGTTCCATCCTGACCATGTTCATTCCACTTGTTACACGGCCACTTTTCACATAAATAAATATATGGACATTGCTTTGAGAAGAAATGAGTGACATACTAAAATTTAGTGAAATTAGTTAGGTGATAAAAGCAAACATATAGGCCTATAAAATAATAAACAGCAGCACAAATTACCATTGCATTTCTTTGAGTTCTCTCTCGCTTTCAGAAAGCATTTATCTCAAAATAATCAAATTGACGGTAATTAAAATTACAAATCAAAAGCTTTTCAGGATAAAAACATAAAAAATCCATGGGAAAATAATATTAAAACGTTTAAATGATTGCTTTTGATATCAGATGTTTTCCACGGCACCTTTTTTCTGTGGAAAAGTTAAGAGAGGCGTATCATGAATGACCTGCAGAGGGCGGCAGAGCGGAGCAATGATACACAAACACAAGACTTCTCCAGACTGTCCCTGCATCTGAATATGGCATACCGGTATTTCTATTAGGGCAGGGTTCACCAATCTCAGCTCTGGAGGGCCGCTGTCCTATGCTGCGTTCCAGTCCACTTTTAGACACGCACTTGCTAACTTCCCTAAGCACTTTCCCTTGGGGGAATCCCTGCCGCCATTTTGAAGTGAGTTCCACTTCGTGAAGTGGAAGTTTATATGGACAGACCCTCGTTCCCTCGATTTTGACCGAGGGAGCGAGTCTGCTTCAAATGTACACTTCAGGCACCTATATGTCCCACAATGCAGTACGATTGTGACGTCACCACATATCTCGTCTAATCACCACCACAACAAACAACTCTATGATATATTAATTATATATATTTTTTATTTAAAACAACCCAAACACACCTATACACATTTGGATGCTGCATTAAACAAATTCTTAAAGGGAAAAAAAATGTAAATAATAAATCAACTCCACAGCTGATTCCAAGTGATCAAGGGCTTAGGACGTTCCAATTCAGCCCATTGCAGTTTCCGCCAGTAGTGGGCACTCGCAATGACGTACATCCGAGTGAACGAGACGAAGGGAAGTTAGCAAGTGAAGGGCATGACAATTTTGGACTGGAACGCAGCACTGCCGAGTTTAGCTCCAACCAGCTCCAACACACCTGTTTGAAAGTTTCTAGTATGCCTAATGAGACCTTGATTAGCTGGTTCAGGTGTGTTTAATTGGGGCTGGAGCTAAACTCTGCAGGACAGCGGCCCTCCAGGACCGAGATTGGTGAACCCTATAGTAGGGCATCCGGCAAGATGGCAGCATGAACTGTCAAAAGTTGAGATCTCAGTGACAAAGTTTTAAAAGTAAAGCAAACGCTGTCAGCTAAATTCATATACGCACTGAATCGTAAGGTTTTGTAACAATCTAAGATGTATTTGACCCAAGACATGCCTAAGTTTGCACAAAGAAGAGCCAGTGAATCTGGAAAAGCAGATTCAAGAACCACATTTTCCCACTACACCAGACATGGCAATTGCTGCAAAGAATATTGTACAAATAAAACCAAGGATTTTTAAGATAAGAAATAAAATCTCTTAAAATTAGATTTTTAAGAGAAGAGTTTTCAGCTTCCAGACAGTGTTTCAAAATGTCCCACTGTTTAGGAAATTGATTTACTGACATATACTATCACATATTAACGAAGATTTTATACACAATTAAACGAACTTTGATAATAACAAGTGAATAATGCTTGTTTTAGGTCTTTTGAGATGTGGGTTTAACTGATCTTTCTTAAAACAGATGGAAAATTGAAAGACGCATGCTGCATTTTCAGTGTTTTGCCCTCCAGTTCTCGCGCCAGTTATGACTTGAGCTAACGTTAGCTTGGAAATTGTAAACTTAACACAAATGTAATATAAAATATTGTTCACATGTAGTATGATGAGACTCTTAAGAGTCTTACCTCAGCCGGTGATCGGTTGGCATGATGTCCGCTGTGACGAACCAGGCTCACTGAAAAGGGCGCGTTATTTCCAAAGAATCCAAAAGGACTGACTGACAACAGAGCTCCTGCTCACAGAGCTCCTGCTCACGGCTGCTTACGGCTGCTGTTGACGAATACGATTGCTTTGAACCGCTGTTGATCTCACAATCCACTTCAGATCGTAGACTGAATTCAAATTTCCCGCTTCCCTTAATACAGATCCAAATTAACTTACTCGGCAAGATCAGCTAACCGCTGTGGGCGGGACTAAACAGCGGAAAAGTAATGGCGGCAAAATTTGAATCTGCGTCATCGCGCACACACACACACACACACAAAGCCCTGAATGTGCAGCAACGGAGATTTGGAAAAATATTCATAAAATATAGACCTACAGGAAATTATGGTAGAATAAGCAGAGATGGGAAGTAATGAAGTAGGCTACAAATACTTTGTTACTGTAGGCTACTCAAGTAGATTTGCACTTGACGCACCACTACAAGACGACTCGACAGATTCGGCGGCATTCATTCGCGGCAAATCACATGTAGATTCCTTTAAATGTTAAGGGGGAGATTAAAAAAGAGAAACTGGATCTGTGAATTCTCACAGAAACACAATTGAATTAATATCTTGCTACTCAGTCAGAATCTTATTAACCTGGAGTCCCAGTCTGTCACAATAATCATAGGCTATAGTATAGGCCTATAGTCAGGGATGGGCAGTATTTCAGATAGGCCTACATGTATTTAAAATACATAGCCTATTTGAAATACAAAATACTATTTTGTATTTTAAAGCCTTTGGAAAAAATCAAATGCAATTTGTATTTAAATAGCCTACATTTAAGATGAGTATTTTTGTATTTTCAAAATACATAAAATACTTTTTGCCAGTCAACCTCTTTATCAGGGTACTTATTTTGTGCATCAACTAGTTCAGACATTCACTAACTAGCTCAGCATTGGATCAGTGATTTTTCCTTTTTTCTTTTTTTCTTTTTTTTATAAGGTGAGAATGTCATGATCAATTCTATACTTGTTGATTAAAGTTAAAATAGTGCATTATTCACTTCAGTTAACATGAAAGAATAAAAGAAAGAATAGTTGATTTTTATCAACTAGCTTGTCAAATCTGTTTAAATCATTACTGCATGTTAGGGCTGAGTGATATGACACTACATATCATAGCAATGATATAAAGTTTTTCTAAATCGTTTACATAGATGGGCCTATTTGTGGGGTAAGCAAATTTATCCGTGCAGCTTTTAGTGGGCAGGAATTATTGGAACGTTGGAAAAAGAAGCACTGATGAATGATACTCCACAAAAATCTTCAGATTTTAGTTTTATTGTACATAAAAAATAATAATCAAAAAGGGGTGAATAGTGTCAAATTAATCTAAATTAATTATTTTTTAGATACACTTTCAAATTTGAATAAACTTATAGAAACAAATAAACTGTACATAAAATAAACATAAAATTGCTTAAAAAGCATTGGACTTCCTGCAAAATAAATAAATAAATAAATAAAATAACTTAAAAAGCATTGGACTTCCTGCAAAAAAAAAAAAAAAAAAAAATCAAAGGAGTTTGAAATTCAGTTTATGCTGTGGAATCAAAACGTCTCGGTTACTGATGTAACCCTCGTTCCCTGAAGGAGGGAACGGGAGACGTAACGTCGACGTGACGACGTAATTGGGATCAGTTCAGGGAGCCCTATCAACTTCGAGTGTCTACAGAACGAGCCAATGAACGTTGGCGTGCGTGAATCGCGTCACGCGCCCCCGCCCCGCAGCGCGGGTATAAACAGGAAGCGGGCGCACGCACACATTGTTTTTCGCTGAGGAGCCGAGATTTGTGACGGCCATGCAGCGATGGTCAGCAACGGTGGCGACGGGACGTTACGTCTCCCGTTCCCTCCTTCAGGGAACGAGGGTTACATCAGTAACCGAGACGTTCCCTTTCAGTCGCTCACGTTCGACGTAACGTCGACGTGACGACGTAATTGGGATCCCATGGAAAACGCCACGGTTGCTGCCACATCCAGCGCCCTACGCAAGACTCTCAGACCCCCAACTGCTTGGGCGGAAGACCTGCGTAGAGGGAGTTCAACTGCTGTTCCTTTATACCCCACACAGCGGAACTCTTGGATAACACTGGGAAAGCGTACCTCTCCAGGGGAAGAACGCTGCGGAGCCACATCCTGCCCGAAGGGAGGTAACATGTGGAGAATACACATATGGACTGGCCGAAGGGGCAGTGCGACATATGGAATGTCACTGGGGTGGCTCCACCCGAAGGGGGAGACACACCGGACAGTGACGGCAGAGCAGACTCTGCCAAGGGAAGACACGGGCTCACCGCAGGGAGCTGGTCGTGGAAGAATACACATATGGGATCGCCGCAGGGATCACCACATATGGAACCCAGCCTAGCACAAGTTACACAAGCATACGAGCACTAGGCCTGGCGTCGGACGCTCCGCAACGTCCGACTGCCGAAGGGGTGCGGAGGAACTCACAGGGTTCGCCAATGGGGAACTCGACTGGAGTAAAAAGCGCACGTATCCGTTCCTAGGAAGGGAGTGGCGCAGCAAGCCGACACTAGAGCGGGAACTTCGGTGTTACCGGCTAGTAGAAGCGAGCACACAGGAAGAAACCGGCTCAACACGTAAGCTATAAAACCTAGCGAACGTGTTAGGTGTCGCCCAGCCCGCAGCTCTACAGATGTCTGTCAGCGAGGCGCCGTGAGCCAGTGCCCAGGAAGAAGCAACACTCCTAGTGGAGTGGGCTTTCAACCCAGGCGGGCAGGGCACGCCTTGGACTTCATAAGCCAAGGCGATGGCATCCACTATCCAGTGGGCCATCCTCTGCTTGGAGACAGCCTTCCCTTTCTGCTGGCCTCCGTAACAGACGAAGAGCTGATCTGAGGTCCTGAGGCTTTGCGTTCTGTCCACGTACAGACGCAGAGCGCGAACGGGACAGAGAAAAGTCAGGGCTGGGTCTGCCTCCTCCAAAGGCAGCGCTTGCAGGTTCACTACCTGGTCCCGGAAGGGAGTGGTAGGAACCTTGGGCACGTATCCGGGCCGGGGTCTCAGGATGACGTGAGAGTTATCCGGGCCGAATTCTAGGCACGATTCGTCGACCGAAAATGCATGCAGGTCCCCTACCCTCTTGATAGAGGCCAATGCAACCAGGAGTACTGTCTTACAGGACAGATTTTTCAACTCAGCTGATTGCAAAGGTTCAAAGGGTGGTCTCTGAAGTGCCGAAAGGACCAGAGACAAGTCCCAAGAGGGTATAGAGAGTGGGCGAGGAGGATTCAGTCTCCTCGCTCCCCTCAGGAACCTGACGATCAGGTCATGCTTTCCCAAAGACTTACCATCAACAGCATCGTGATGTGCGGCAATAGCGGCAACATACACTTTAAGGGTGGAGGGAGACAGCCTTCGCTCCAGCCCTTCTTGCAGGAAGGAAAGCACGGCTCTGATCGAGCAAGATCGGGGGTTCTCCTCATGAGAGGAGCACCAGTCAACGAACAGGTTCCACTTCAATGCATAGAGGCGCCTCGTAGAGGGGGCTCTAGCGGAAGTGATGGTGTCAACTACCGCAGGGGGTAGGTCACTTAGAACCTCCGCGTCCCGTCCAGGGACCAGACATGGAGTTTCCAGAGGTCTGGACGCGGGTGCCATAGGGTGCCCCGTCTCTGAGAGAGCAGGTCCTCTCTCAGAGGGATGGGCCAGGGAGGGGCTGTCGCGAGGAGCATTAGTTCCGGGAACCAGGTCCGGTTGGGCCAATACGGCGCAACTAACAAGACCTGCTCCTCGTCCTCCCTGACTTTGCACAAGGTCTGTGCAAGAAGGCTCACTGGGGGAAACGCATACTTGCGAAGGCCCCGGGGCCAGCTGTGTGCCAGAGCATCCGTGCCGAGGGTCCCCTCGGTCAGACAATAGAACAACTGGCAATGAGACGTGTCCGGGGCGGCAAACAGATCTACCTGAGCGGTCCCGAAGCGCCTGAAAATCAGCTGGACCACCTGGGGATGGAGTCGCCATTCTCCCGGTAGCACCTGCTGCCGTGAGAGCTCGTCGGCTGCACGGTTGAGCAGGCCCGGAATGTAAACGGCACGAAGCGACCTCAGATGCTTCTGACTCCAGAGGAGGAGATGGCGGGCGAGTTGTGACATGCGGCGGGAGCGTAGACCACCTTGGCGGTTGATGTACGCAACGGTCGCAGTGCTGTCCGTACGGACCAGTACGTACTTGCCTAGTAGCAGCGTTTTGAAACGGCTCAGTGCAAGACGTACTGCTAACAACTCGAGGCAATTGATGTGCCAATGCAGTTGAGGCCCCGTCCACAGACCTGAAGCTGCATGCCCGTTGTACGTGGCCCCCCAGCCGGTGGTAGAGGCATCCGTGGAGACCACAGAGTGCCTGGACACTTGTTCCAGGGGAACACCTGCCCGCAGGAACGAAGGGTCCGACCACAAGCTGAGAGTTTGGCGACAGTGCGGAGTCACTTGGACCCGGCACGAGCCGCTCTGCCACGCCCATCTCGGGACTCGATCGTGGAGCCAGTGTTGGAGCGGTCTCATATGAAGCAATCCGAGCGGCGTAACCGCGGCAGCAGATGCCATATGCCCCAGGAGCCTCTGAAACAGTTTCAGTGGTGCCGCTGTTCTGCGTCTGAGCGTGCTCACGCAGTTCAACACTGACTGGACCCGTGCCTCGGTGAGGCGCGCTGTCATGTTGATCGAGTCCAACTCCATACCAAGAAAAGAGATCCTCTGCCCGGGGGTGAGTTTGCTCTTTTCCCAGTTGACCCGAAGCCCTAGGTGGCTGAGGTGACTGAGCACCATGTCCCTGTGTTCGCACAACTGCTCTCTCGACTGGGCCAGAATGAGCCAGTCGTCGAGGTAGTTGAGGATGCGAACACCACGCTCGCACATAGGAGCAATGGCCGCCTCCGCGACTTTCGTGAAGACGCGGGGCGACAGGGCCAGCCCGAAGGGTAAGACCTTGTACTGATATGCCCGTCCCTCGAACGCAAAGCGGAGAAACGGTCTGTGTCGAGGGAGAATCGAGACATGAAAGTACGCGTCCTTCAGGTCGATCGCTGCAAACCAATCTTGGGGACGGATGCATTTGAAAATGCGTTTCTGCGTAAGCATCTTGAACGGTAGCCTGTGAAGGGACCGGTTCAGGACGCGCAGGTCCAGGATTGGTCGTAACCCACCACCTTTCTTGGGTACAATGAAGTACGGGCTGTAGAAGCCGGTCTTCATATCGGCTGGAGGGACCGGCTCGATCGCGTCCTTCGCCAGTAGGACTGCGATCTCCGCCCTGAGCACGGGGGCATTGTCCGCCAGAACACGGGTGAACAGGATGCCCTTGAAAGCAGGGGGGCGCCGGGCGAACTGAATCGCATAGCCGAGTCTGATGGTACGGATGAGCCAGCGAGACGGGCTGGGAAGCGTTAACCAGACTCCCAGAGACCGAGCAAGCGGGACTAACGGCACCACAGACGTACCCGGGGTGGGGCAGCGCGGCGGAATGCAGGGACCCGACTCGGACGGCACAGCGGCCCGAAGTGGGGTCTGAGTGTGTGGTGCAGCACATACCTGCTTCCGTCGAAGGGCAGAGTGAGTGTGTGGAGGCGACAGCACGTCCGGAACACAGCCACTGCTGCTCGCTGGCGATAAAAGAGGGCCTCGGGAGTGACAAGGCATGGCGGCGTCGTCGACTGCCAAGCACGCCCTCTTGGGGCCCAGAGGTTTCAGAAATTGCTCTTTTTTTGAATGGCGGAACAAAAAGAAAAGGAAACAAAAGATTCTCCGCCCGGCCCTCCACCGGGGGAAGGAGTGGCGCCTTCGCCATCTCCTGAAGAGCAACTTGATCCACCTCTGGGCCGCCCGTCTCAGGGTCGTTTGCACCGTCGCTTGCCTCCTGGTTTGGCAGCGGCCTGGACGGGCGGGGTCGGCTTCCTGCGGCTTGCTCCACGCCGAGGCCTGGATGATGGCTGCTGCTGCTGGGGCTCGGCGGGAGCGGAGGACGCCGCAGAAGGCCGACCACGGCGACGAGTAGACGGAGGGTCTGCGGCCGGCGGACGGGTGGGAGCAGCAGGGGTCCGCCGGGGCAGGATGTGCCGGATGGCCTCCGTCTGCTTCTGTGCGGCCGAGAACTGTTGGGCAAAGCTCTCGACCGCGTCGCCGAACAACCCAACCTGGGAAAGAGGGGCATCCAGGAACCGATATTTATCGGTGTCCCTCATATCCGCCAGGTTGAGCCAAAGGTGGCGTTCCTGGACCACCATACTGGACATCGCCTGACCAACCGAACGTGCGGTTTCCTTCGTCGCCCGGAGGGCGAGGTCGGTTGCCACACGGAGCTCCCGGAGGAGCTCTGGGTCAGAACCACCCTCGTTCATGTCCATGAGCGCCTGGGCCTGGTGGACCTGCAAAAGCGCCATGGCATGGAGGGCGGAAGCAGCCTGTCCACAGGCCTTATAAGCCTTCGCCGTTAAGCCGGACGAAAACTTACAGGCCTTGGACGGGAGGCGTGGATTACCCCGCCAAGAGGAAGCGGACGCCGGACACAACTGCATCGCGACGGCCCGCTCCACTGGGGGGATATCCACATACCCCTTAGCTGCCCCGCCGTCGAGGGTGGCGAGGGGTGAGGAGCCACTAGAACGGCTTCGGGCACTATACGGTGCCTTCCACGTCCTAGAGAGCTCCTCATGCACTTCCGGAAAGAAAGGTACCGGGGCGGCGCACTGAGAACCAGCACGGCCCGCCCCGAGAAACCAATCGTCCAACCGAGAAGGTTCGGGACGTGGTGGAGGATTCCACGCAAGCCCGACCTTCTCGGCGGCCCGGGAAAGCATAGCAGTCCATTCTGGATCTGGCTCGGACAACGCTACACACCCCGAGGGGGGCAACGCAGCCGAGTCGTCATTTCCAGAGGACAGCTCCCCCTCCGATGCTGCGATCGACATCTGATCGTCAGCCGGAGCCCCAAAGGAAACGGTTGGCCGTTCCGGAGAAGGACCAAGACGTTCACTAAGGAGCCCCAATGGCGACAGCGCTTGTGAGGCGTGAGGGGCCCGCGGAGGATGACTCGACGGGGAAGCCCTCACGGTAATCCTCAGATCACCCTGGTCATGCACCGAAGTAGGTCTATTCTGCGCAGTGTGAATGCACACACAGGGGAAACGCCCACCGAACCGACACACACACACAAACACAAACACAGTGCTGTGAAAACAGCAGTTGAGAGCTGCAATGCTCGCGGCCACCGCTGATCGCGCCGTCACACCAACACAGGAACAGAGAGATGATCCTCTTTTTGAAGTCTTCAAAGGCTGATTCTGATAGACAAAAAGTCTCATAGAAACTCGGCTCCGAAGTGAAAGACAATGTGTGCGTGCGCCCGCTTCCTGTTTATACCCGCGCTGCGGGGCGGGGGCGCGTGACGCGATTCACGCACGCCAACGTTCATTGGCTCGTTCTGTAGACACTCGAAGTTGATAGGGCTCCCTGAAGTGATCCCAATTACGTCGTCACGTCGACGTTACGTCGAACGTGAGCGACTGAAAGGGAACTGATATTGAGAATTGTGAAACCATGATATTGTTACTGTTCAGTAAAATTGAGATTTTGGTCATATTGCCCATCCATATTGCTAGATAGCAGAAAACGTTCCCACAGTTTTACATACAGTATGAATTTTTAATAGTGTTCACCACAAGTAATTTTGCTATTTTGCATAAGTTTATTTGTAATTGCCAGAAAGAAAGAAAGAAAGAAAGAAAGAAAGAAAGAAAGAAAGAAAGAAAGACAGAAAGGGCAGAGATGTGGTTAGGAATGAAAAGTCAGTAGGCCTATGCAGTTTCTTCATTCACTGTGACCTATACCTGCACTGGATGGCCAATTTCACATGTATTTTGTGTATTTTCAAAATACAAAATACTGTATTTGTATTTAAATATTTTTTTTCTCACAGTATTTTATATTTGTATTTAAATACATTTTTTTCCACAGTATTTTGTATTTGTATTTTAAATACATATCCATTTATTTGTGCCCATCTCTGCATATAGGCTATCTGATTTTAGGCCTATTGGCAGACATCCATTTAAAGTGTATTTGGTGTGCAAAGTGCAATGGCATATAAAGAAGCTTTTTTCCAAATCCACTTAAGTTTCTCAGCTTGCACTCTAAACTGAGTAGTAGGAGAAAGCTGAATAGTAGGGGTTACCATCCTCCTTTTCCCAGACTTGTCCGGCGGACGAGATCGTTCAAAATGTACGGGATTCAGCTTTTGCGTTCTGCGGTCCCCATTCATTGTTTACATGCACACCTTTTGTTTCAATCTAACTGAATTAATTCCGATCGGTGAATCTGACTGTAGTGTTTACATGAACGCTAAACAAGTGATGTGCGTTTTAACATTGCTAAGAAAATTCCCGCTCCTCCGTGAGAGATGCGAGACCCGGCGCGTCTCATTAATGACGCCACCGGCCTCGCGCCGTTCTCCCGCAGCCGTCAGTCTCGTCCTGCTCGCCACAGTAAACATAATGAATGGCGACTGTAGAACGCAAAAGCCGAATCCCGGACATTTTGGGCTATCTCGAAATCACGGGCAAACTCGTCACGGAGACTCACTAAGTAAGTAGCCTAACCCTCTTTTTGTTTTTAACTGTGCTCTCTAACCGGTAGGCGTGGCCTCCTAGGGCAGCGAAGCAAGTGCATTCTGGGAGTTGTTGTCTTTCATCCACATAAGCCAAAAATACATTTTCTGGCTTTTCTCAGGCTAGAAAGCTCCGAATTCAAAATTTTCTTCACATTTCTTCTACATAAATGACCTATTTTAAATACACATTCATCTTTCCAGAGGTGAAGTATCCCTTTAATATCTTTCACATCTACTGCAGTCAGATTCACCGTGTTCACTCTGAAGGAATCACTCACGTGGCTGGGCACTTGTAATGACACATCAAGGATGTTAAGAGGCTAAAAGCAGGTTTAAAACTTGCCCCATTGAAGTCAACAGGGTGCAAATTTTAAAAAGAGGATAACATGGTGTAGGCAACACCGATTTTTGTCGTTGTTCTCTGTATTGACAGCACTCCAAATTTACAAAAAAATGAGCTCAATGTTAAAATTGACCGGAGTTCTCCATTAATGGCAGACTTAAATCTGATCTTTATACAAACTCTCCACCGCTGATCGCGCCGTCACACCAACACAGGAACAGAGAGATGATCCTCTTTTTGAAGTCTTCAAAGGCTGATTCTGATAGACAAAAAGTCTCATAGAAACTCGGCTCCGAAGTGAAAGACAATGTGTGCGTGCGCCCGCTTCCTGTTTATACCCGCGCTGCGGGGCGGGGGCGCGTGACGCGATTCACGCACGCCAACGTTCATTGGCTCGTTCTGTAGACACTCGAAGTTGATAGGGCTCCCTGAAGTGATCCCAATTACATCGTCACGTCGACGTTACGTCGAACGTGAGCGACTGAAAGGGAACTGATATTGAGAATTGTGAAACCATGATATTGTTACTGTTCAGTAAAATTGAGATTTTGGTCATATCGCCCATCCATATTGCTAGATAGCAGAAAACGTTCCCACAGTTTTACATACAGTATGAATTTTTAATAGTGTTCACCACAAGTAATTTTGCTATTTTGCATAAGTTTATTTGTAATTGCCAGAAAGAAAGAAAGAAAGAAAGAAAGAAAGAAAGAAAGAAAGAAAGAAAGAAAGAAAGAAAGAAAGACAGAAAGGGCAGAGATGTGGTTAGGAATGAAAAGTCAGTAGGCCTATGCAGTTTCTTCATTCACTGTGACCTATACCTGCACTGGATGGCCAATTTCACATGTATTTTGTGTATTTTCAAAATACAAAATACTGTATTTGTATTTAAATATTTTTTTTTCTCACAGTATTTTATATTTGTATTTAAATACATTTTTTTCCACAGTATTTTGTATTTGTATTTTAAATACATTTCCATTTATTTGTGCCCATCTCTGCATATAGGCTATCTGATTTTAGGCCTATTGGCAGACATCCATTTAAAGTGTATTTGGTGTGCAAAGTGCAATGGCATATAAAGAAGCTTTTTTCCAAATCCACTTAAGTTTCTCAGCTTGCACTCTAGTAACATTTGTGTGGTCCAGGTAGCTTTGCATAAAAAATGGTTGTCATTCGCAAGGCTACTTTTACTTTTATACTTTAAGTAAATTTACAAGCCTACTTTGTTACTTTTACTTGAGTAAAGAAGTTAAATCAGTAGCCTACTTCTACTTTTACCAGAGTATTTTTTTAATTTTTCTACTTGAGTACGGGAAGTGAGTACTTTTGCCATCTCTGAGAATAAGACAATGAAATAATGATCAAAATGAGCATGTATTTGCAAGACAAGATTAAAAGACTAGCCTATACAATAAATAATTATTCAATACAGGCCTGCTGTGTAGGGTACTGTATGTACAAATACTATTATTTAACCTTAAAAAAACTCACTTTAACCCCCACATTTTTTTAGTGTATGGTTGTAGACTTAAAGGAGAACTCCGGTCAATTTTAACATTGAGCTCATTTTTTTGTAAATTTGGAGTGCTGTCAGTACAGAGAACAATGACAAAAATCGGTGTTGCCTACACCATGTTATCCTCTTTTTAAAATTTGCACCCTGTTGACTTCAATGGGGCAAGTTTTAAACTTGCTTTTAGCCTCTTAAAGGGTTACTTCAGGATTTAGCATTAAGCTTTGTATTAGTAGAAAACCTGTAGTATTTTCGAATTACCATGCTTTCCCCCCTCATATCCCCCTGAGAGGAGAGATTTATGTATTTTTTGTCTGGAAAAAATCCTCCGATGACGCAAAAATCGTCATTTTGCGTCATCGGAGGATTTTCTGTCCAGAGGCTAAAGACTACAGCCAGTAGATGGCGTTGTTCCGCATGTTTTCAACCCGCCCATAGAGGGTGGGATCTCACTCACAGAATGTACACAGTATCAGCCGTCTTTCTTTGGAAGCTAAGCTAGCATGCTCTTGTTCTGTGGAGAAAGCTGAATAATAGGAGAAAGCTGAGTAAGTA
Organism: Scardinius erythrophthalmus; assembly: GCF_964197995.2. NCBI lineage: Eukaryota > Metazoa > Chordata > Actinopteri > Cypriniformes > Leuciscidae > Scardinius > Scardinius erythrophthalmus. The sequence continues at coordinate 28,264,432 of NC_138234.1, forward strand.
GGGGTTACCATCTTTTTCCCGGACTTGTCCGGCGGGCGAGATCGTTAAAAATGTCCGGGATTCGGCTTTTGCGTTCTGCGGTCGCCATTCATTGTTTACATGCACACCTCTCGTTTCAATCTAGCTGAATTAATTCCGATCGGTGAATCTGACTGTAGTGTTTACATGAACGCTAAACAAGGTTAGGATAGGTTGATGTGCGTTTTAACATTGCTAAGAAAATTCCCGCTCCTCCGTGAGAGATGCGAGACCCGGCGCGTCTCAGTAATGAAGCCACCGGCCTCGCGCCGTTCTCCCGCGGCCGTCAGCCTCGTCCTGCTCGCCACAGTAAACATGATGAATGGCGACTGTAGAACGCAAAAGCCGAATCCCGGACATTTTGGGTCTCTAAATCCCTGGCAAACTCATCACTTACTTAGGCTAGCCTTGTTGTTTTCAACTGTGCTCTCTAACCGGTAGGCGTGGCCTCCTAAGGCAGCGAAGCAAGTGCATTCTGGGAGTTGTTGTCTTTCATCCACATAAGCCAAAAATACATTTTCTGGCTTTTCTCAGTCTAGAAAGCTCCAAATTCAAAAATTTCTCCACATTTCTTCTACTTAAATGACCTATTTTAAATACACATTCATCTTCCCAGAGGTGAAGTATCCCTTTAAGATTTATCAGTAGAAAGGAAAAAAAAGAAGAGGAACAAGAGGAGGAAACCAAGCAAGAGAAACAAAGTGCTGTAAATCCGTTCTGAAATAAGTTGTTTTTCAAATAAAGTTTTCCGAGTGATATCAGATTGTGTGTGTGTACATGTGTTTTTATTGTCTACTTACCCTGTAACTACATGAAACAAGAGGGTAAGAAGCACCACTTTAATTTACAGCCCGCAATGTCATACTTACCCTGTAACTACATGGAACAAGAGTATATTTACCCAGCATTTTAAAAAAAAAAAAGTTGCAATAGTTTGTACTCAGTAATTAAAAAAAAGCCTTTATGTATTTTTATACACTATTATTACAAAAAGGTGCAGTGTACTCACTAAATTGCTCCCAAAAGTCAGATTCTAAAATACTTAGTCTAAATAATTTGCCTAAATAATTTGTTATTTTCCTGGTTGTTACCCCTTTATTCCCAAAACTTTACATATTATTCCCCTATACTTACACGTATGTACTTTATAGGTACACTGTAATTACCGAAAGTTACACTGTAATTTCATTTTAATTACGCAGTACTTTCCGGGCTGTAATCTAAAGCGTTACCCAAATATTATATTCTTGACTTAAGCACATGATATTTTAAGAACATGTTATAGTCAAAGACAGATGCTGTTTCCTTGCTGAATATGTTCCACTTCGGTGAACTGGAAGAGCAACAAGGAAAAAAATATAGCATTTAGCTGCAGTTGATATAGATGAATACAAAGAGGAACAATATTTTGTTGGGATAACAAAAAAAAATGTTTTATTATAATTAATTTAAATTAAAATCAATATTTAAAACTTACGTTACAGCTGGTTTGGGTCTTGAAGCTGATATATAACTTGTGTCCGCAGATCAGTGTGAATGTGTTTGTCCAACTTTTCTTTTTTTCCAGCAGCAAATACTAAGAATGTAACAGTAAATTCAGATTCAATATTTACTAACGGTTATATTAGTATTTCTTAAATTGTAAAAAATATATGGACACACACACACACACACACACACACACACACACACACACATACACACACACAATAGTCAAAAGTAGGCTAAACAAAGTAATTAAAATTCCTGCTGTTTACGAGAACATCATTATATTGCTTTTTTTTTTGCACTATTGTGTATTTAATTTGATCATTTTTAAAACAATAAGCCTAATATCTCACCGATCAGCACAATAAGCAGAAGCCCGTTCATCAGAACACATCTGTAAGATAAAAACATGCATCATTTCTATTACCTGATTAAAATCACAGTGAACCTTTAACATAAAGCCATTTATGGTTAAGCTCATGTTAATATATTCATAATATGTAATAACTCACAGAAATGAAGCTGAAGGATCTTCATGTTCCTGCTTAAAACTGTTGAATCTGATGAACCCTGGTTGATGAAGTAGTTCTACTGCAGCTCTGAGACAGCAGAGGAAGTCAAGTTTGCTCTGACCACATTGTACACACTTTTTTTTCAACACCTCACCAAATCATCATTTTATCAAGTAAAAAATGACAGTAAATTGCTATTTGTCACATAAAGCCAACATACTCTCATGCAACTCATGATAATTTGTATAAGACGCTAAAATCATATGATATACAGTCCAAATTAGATTGTACTAAAACTTTTTTTTTTTTTTACATCCATGCAGGTTTGGGTTTTAATTTGTATGATTTCATCTTGTGATCTTGTGCAAATTTTTATGAATTCTCATGAGACTGGGTTTCTGTCTAGTCACATAGTCACATCCAGTAGCACCTCACTGCAGTACACGACATCCAGGGGGCGGAGTTGTATCCAGATCTAAGGGGTGGAGATTGGTAGGTTTAGGGGTGGGTTTAGGGATCAGGGGGTGGAGATGGGTAGGGTTAGGTATATGTAAGGTGCACGGCTGCACGCAAAGTCACTCCTCAGAACTCACAAACACATCCTAAGACTAGGGATGTCCCGATACCACTTTTTCACTTCCGATACCGATACCGATGCCGCAGCTTTGGCTATTTGCCGATACCGATATCAATCCGATATTTTTATTTTATGCTTGAACTAATACTAATAATAATAAAATATAATGGAAGCACTTTGCTCAATTAGCCACATAAAAACATCTCACTCAAATGGAGAACAAATACTTCTCCAGTATATAGTCCACAACAACAGCTGATAATGAAAGACTGCCAGCCTTTATTCAAAAGACCTTGAGATATGTTTGGTAACCTGAATGAATTTAAAATTAATTTGCTATATTTCAGATCAATATATTTGTTTCCTTAAAATGGTAATTAGCTTTAACTTTATTCTCATCTGAATTATAAATAATTTATTTCTGTTTAAAATAATACTACTTTTAAAAACACATTTGATTTTCTTTTTTATTCAATGTAGAATGTGTAACTTAAAAATAAACAGATGAGTGCTCTGTTTTAGGACAAGAAATGAAAACCAATGCAATGATGAATGTCCAAAAGATGAGATCATTTTTGCTTTTAAACAGCGAGTGTGTGTGTGTGTGTGTGTGTGTGTGTGTGTGTGAGAGAGAGATTTTGGTTGGGTGACAGTTACAGTTTGACAAGAGTTTACAGTTTGACAAAAGCACAATGTTGTGTTTTACACAAATATAAGTAGGCTAAACACTTTTTGCAGTTTTAATGATGTCCTGTATGAAAATGACGGAGTATGTTTTTGTGTTTCTACTGTTCGATCGCGCCCGTGCCTCTCTCTCTGACACACACACACACACACACTCCAGCATTTCAATCTTGACATCGCAGCCTGTTCATTTTGCTGCGTTCAAACCAAATGCGAATAGAGCGTCAAATTTGCGTCTATCGCGTCTAGTTCGATGCTTGAACAGTTTGAATCCATTCGCGCGTCCAAAGCGAATAGGACGCGCGCGCGCGTATAATGATAAAGTGAGCGTTTGAAGCGATGTAGACGCGCGTTCAGAGCTAAGGCGGGCTACAGATTAGGTGTCCCTAAAGAACCCGCATATGCGCGTATCTAACAGTAACGTTAGTTCCGTATTACATTAATTAATGTGCACGCGAGATTTATTTATTTTTATACCGTGAATTCTCTGTGTAAATCCATGCACCGAACAAACGTTCAGTGCGAATACCTACCGTTCCACCCCTAATGGGTATCGGATCATAGGTATCGGATACATTTTTTTTCTCCCCTCCGATATCCGATCTAGCATTTTGGGCCAGTATCGGCACGATACCGATGCCGTGGATCGGATCGGGACATCCCTACCTAAGACATTGCACTGCACACACACACGCACCTGACTCCAGTATCTCAACCTTTCAAAAGCCTTCCCGATAACTATTTGTGTCTTGGAATAAACACGATGGTATTCCCTCGCCCTAATCCTCCTCCTCCTCTTGACTCAGCCATGTTCAATTTCTCTTGTTCGTTGATAGACGCTGGCTTCTTCTTTAGCTCCGACTTCGCGTGCAGCCGTGCACGAGCACAAAACCTCACAACACCCACCCGGTGTTTGGTTAGAACACTATTTATTTTGGTTTTGAGTGGTTGGTGAATCCAATTGTTTTTGTGTGCAGATCTCAGAGCCTAGGCTGCCTACAGAGATGCGTTTTTTTGACGGCATGCTTATGGGGCGGGCAGCTTGCGGATCGTTAGGAAAGATTAGATGAATGTGATCATTTATGTTTGGGCCTGAAATCCCTGATACAACCTTTAACTATAGTGAGATCTGCAGCACTAGATGGTGTTTAACAGGTTTTTAACAGGTAAACAGTAGCAGTCTTTACTTCACCTGTTTCACTTCAACATTTCTCTGAATGATATCTTATATTCCCTCTGCCATTGAGTCTATTAATACATTGTCATGTCTTGACTTTAGTTTATTATCACTGCACACGGCAGGACATGATTTCAGAGCTTCCAATAACAACCTCCTCCTGACCTAGAGAAAAATGAAAGAGAGAGAATTGAAAAGATAAAGGAAATACAGCCTGACCTTTTCATGAATTTGCCTTTCAAATGAGCTCAAAAGTAAGACTGAACAATAAGAGACTGTATTCTCTGATGGGACGAGAGATTCAGAGATATTTTTAGGGTTGAGATTGTTAGTTTACTTTGAGGTGTGGTCTGATGCCTTTATCTGATGTTACATTTACTCAAAATTTACTCGTAAGGAGTTGTGCTTGATGAGGAAACTCTGCCCATCAGGATGTTTGTCATACATGGCCCACATGAGAAAAGCCCAATTATTGTGATACCGGTCTGTAATTTCCCTGATGTGCTGGATTTAGAGTGGGTTTCTTAAGCAGTGGGGTTACCCGAGCCTTCTTAAATGCTGTGGGAAAGGTACCAGTGTGAAGAGAGGTGTGTATGATGTATGTGAGTCCCACACTCACATTCATCATGCACACCTCTCTGAGAATGAGGTACAACTGAGGATGAAATGGCTTGAAGTAGGTTAGTGGGAATAGGATCAAGCGGACAGGTGGTAGGGCGATTGGAAAGGAGGAGTTTGGAGACTTCTGCCTCTGAAAGTAGAGAGTGAGGAGGAAGTGATCTGAGGTATGCAGCGGAGTGACCAGTGTATGGTCAGTGGAGCAGTAGCGTGTGTAAATAAGGTCCAATTTGTTACCTGATTTGTGAGTAGCCACAGTAGATACTCGTTTGAGGTCGAATGAGGCAAGCAGAGTGTGGAAATCAGCAGCCTGAGGTTTTTCTAGGTGGATGTTGAAGTCTCCAAGAACTATGAGAGGAGTACCATCCTCAGGGAAGGATGAGAGTAGCACATCAAGCTCCTCCAAGAAACTGCCAAACTGACCTGGGGGATGATATACATAACTACAAAATGGATTTTAATAGGGCTAATGATGGTAATTGAATGTGATTCTAATGAGCTGCTGTCACACAGAGGTGGTAAATGATCAAATGTCCAATCGTTTGAGCAGACCAGTACCTCCACCCCTACCAGTCAGGCGAGGGGTGTGTGAGAAAGTGAAGTTAGTGGAGAGGGCAGCCGGTGTGGCAGTGTCTGATCCATGTCTGAGTCAGGGCCTGTAGGCTGAGACCTGAATGACTAGAAATAGATGTAATGAAATCAGCTTTGTTTACAGCAGACTGGCAATTCCAGAGACCAATAGGAAAAGAGAATATAGTACTAGAAGACACCCACCGGAAAGGTACGCAGGTTGTTAGGATTGGACTGCCTCCGACGTGTGAAGTGTGATTTACGTATGTTAGTAATAGTAGGGATTTGAAAACACATAGTCTAAGAGAGCTCACAAACAGAAAGATCGGATGAAAAGTTGTGTAGAAGAGAAAGGAAACAACAAGAAAATTAAATAAACAACAAGAAATTAATACTCAAGTGCCTTGTCGGTGTCCTTGCTCGGTGGAGTCGCACAGGTAGAGTCGTTGGTTTTTACACTCTTCGGTCTTTGTAACTATAAGTGGGGCGGTCTACGAACTCCTTGTGAATCTTGAAGCTGATTTCTGCTGATGAAACTGCAAACTATCTTCAGTAAAAAAAAAATATTTCATTTATTATAATTCTGACAATGTGGTGATATCATGGCCTTTGATTGTATTATTAATAGAATGAAACTTGAAGCAGAAACATTGTTTGCTAAAGGACAAACAAGTCTGTTAATATGTTGCTGCCTGAACATTATGGGCCCTATCTTGCACCCAGCGCAATTGACTTTGTACACCGACGCATGTATCATTCCTATTTTGCACCCGCGCAAAGCAGACTTTTCCCTCCACAGACGCATGTCGGTTAACTAAGAAATACACTTGTGTTCCCCGGGGCGGTTCAGCACAAAGAGGAGGCGTGTTCCGCCGCAAACGTTCCCTCATGCTATTTTGCAGGTTTAGAAAACAATTCCGCCACTGACTTTAAACTATTTTTTCCTGGTCAGTGGCGGAATTGTTTTGCGCATGCGCATGTTATTCATATGCTATTTTAAGGGCGCATGCTTGGCCATAATCAATGTAGCGTGTGCACAACGCGCACTTTGATTCTCTCATCTACACAGAAGCAGCAGTTTTCATTTAGCAAATCATACATTAATACAATAGATAGATAGATAGATAGATAGATAGATAGATAGATAGATAGATAGATAGACAATTTATTATAAAAGCATAGCCTACATCTAGCTTACACATTTACCCAAATTATCATACGCCTGTTTAACCGAAGTTAATTTGGGTGGGTTTCTCCATTTCAATGTAACTTCTCTCTCTTTTACGGCTGTGACGAGAACGTTGCTCTCCTCGGCTGTGAACCGCTCCTGGCGAGCGCCTGGCAAATCCGCCATTACAATAGCAATCCGCCATGGAACAACAAGCGCGCCTGCTCTTAAAGGGAATGTGAGATGACGCTCTGATTGGTTTATTTCACATTCCCTTTAAGAGCAGGCGCGCTTGTTGTTCCATGGCGGATTGCTATTAAAGGGAATGTGAGATGACGCTCTGATTGGTTTATTTCACATTACGCCCAAACCACACCTATGAATAATGAAGCTACTTCAGACCAACCCCTTTTAGATTTGCGCCGGGCGCAAGAGTCATTTATCCCGCCGGGAAAATAGCAACAGCGCCCAAGACCCGCCCACAAAGTTACTTGCGCTTTGCGCTTGACACTTGCGTTTCAGATCGTTAAAATAGGGCCCTATCTGTTCTTTTAACATGTTGTGTTTGCCAATATTACATTTATTTTGTATTCTTTTTGTATTTTTCATGTTTATGTTAAAATTAGAACTGGAGCTCAGGGTTGAGATCTACAGCTCTGCAGACTGATGTCAGAACACAACTACACTAGATGGAGTCTTTGTACTTTGGAGTCTTTTAACCTTTAACACATTTGCATCATGTGCACGACTCCAGTCAGAAGATTTACATGTTTTCCGGCACAAGAATGATCTTGTTTAATAAATATCTCTAAACAGTTTGATCAGTTTAGTTTATGCACATTTACTTATTAATCACAATTGAAATGCTTTTTGAGAGTTACTATTTTTAACACTATTGAAGCAAAACAGCGGTTTGCCTGCATTAAGCACATAAAGTGTAACTCTTTACACTTAAAAACACATCAATGTGAAAATTCACATCAGGTATTATATGTCTGTGTATTTTATGACGTAGAACAAAAAGTGAAAGTAATCTTAACCACCTTCCCACAGGAAATTCCCAATGGAACCGTTGATTCAAATGCAAATTATCTTCCGGGTTTTATGAAAACAAATGGAACACAAATGAGCTCTTGTGCATCCTGAACTCGACCCTAACTTTTGCCACCTTGAATGTCAAACATACAGAATTTTTGTCTTACTAAAAATGTTTTTGTAAAAATAAAACAAAATATGGTGATATTTATGCTCAAAACTAGAAAAAGTAAAAATACTCAATATTCAGACAAAAATTAAAGTGAATTGTCTCCTTTACAGCCTCTTTCTGAATGTTTGTCTCACTGTTGTGTTTCAGTACATAAATTGTAGTAGAGTAATATTGTCTAAATTTTAACCTGAGGTTTAGTGGTTTAAACAAGAGATCTCAGTGAATGTCCAAATGAAAGTAGGCAAATTAAATCAGTTTGAACGTCAAATTTGAATAACAGATGAGGTGTCTAATAATCTTTTATTATCTTGTCTACAGAGTACGATGTGGCTTCTTTTTATAAGTCACTTTATATATGTAAAGGCCAATTCACACCACACAGACAAACGCCAACAAACATGTTGGTTGTGTTTTGTCTGATCGGATTGGCATTTGTCTGTGCAGTGTGAATTGGCCTTAAGTCAGCATAGTTTATTTTAATCAGCACAGTTACACGTTTTTTATTATTATTATTATTATAATTATTATTATTATTATGTAGTTGTGAAATTAGTGGGATAGTCCTGCCTCTGTGTTTGTTGCATGCTTCTGAATCCATTAATCATCTTTAACATCTTTAAGATCAAAACATTTCCAGGAGTGGATAGCTTGTCTTCTGAATTCTACGGATTGTTTGCTAAACAATAGGTTCATGCTTTACAATATCAGAAAAATAAGATGCTTCCTGTCAAAATACCCAGGCTAGCTCCTCATCCAAGCTTTTGTCATTTCAAGACCTAAAATATTGCTACCAAATTTATATACCATACTAGTATATACCGTACTGGCAACCATGGCTGCCTTTTTATCGTAAATTTCAGATTTTTTTAATTTATTTTTTACAGTGTACCTCAATTTATCACTTTAATGCTTCCTCCTACTAGCTACAGTTACTGAGCAAGCGACGCCTATAGTTGTTCCTTTGCAACAAGGCACCAAATCACTTTGCAAAACCTTTGTCTGTTCCTCTCTGGTGGAATGAGATGACATCCTCCAACTAAACTGCTGAAACCAAGAAGCAACTAAAGGCACACCTTTTCCACAAGCACTTAACCACCTCACACATTTTAACCAATGCGCTTACACAAAAAAAAACGGCTGCGTTCGAAACCACATACTCTATGAGTGGTTACTTAATTTTAATAAGTACTTAGTGAGCGCTAAAAGAGTACATAATATAAAGCTTGAATGAGTGTATTATGAATGCGATCAAGACATCATCCGCCATGTTGGTGTTATATTGCGGCTACTCACAAATCAGGTAATCAATTGGACCTTATTTACACGCACTACTGCTCCACTGACCATACACTGGTCACTCCGCTGCACACCTCAGATCACTTCCTCCTCACTCTCAACCTCAACCTGCCTCAGAACACAAAACACACTCCTCTACAAGTCACCTTTCGGCAAAACCTACGCTCACTCTCACCCTCTTGCCTATCCTCTCTGGTCTCATCCACACTTCCTCCACCTGATCAGCTTTCAACACTAGATACTAACAGTGCAACGGATACTCTTTTCTGCACTGTAACATCCTGCTTGGACAACTTCTGCCCCCTTTCCTCCAGGCCAGCCCGCGCCACACCCTCTGCCCCCTGGTTATCTGATGTTCTCCGAGAAACATTGTTCTAAACTCAGGGGTGCAGAGAGGAAGTGGCGTAAATCGAAAGATCATATCATCAACACCTCTCTTCACACTGGTACCTTTCCCACAGCTTTTAAGCAGGCTCGGGTAACCTTTCTGCTTAAGAAACCCACTCTAAATCCAGCACATCTGGAAAATTACAGACCAGTATCCCTTCTTCCATTCGTAGCGAAAACACTTGAACGAGTTGTTTTCAACCAGATTTCTTCCTTTTGTAGATTTGAAAATCATACTTTTGTCACCGCTAGGGCCGAGGACAACCACCACTCTGGAGGAGCTACACCAAGAACACCAAGAGACAGACAACGACGTGATATAAAAGCTTGATTCTTTTTATCAGAAGAAATGTCTCTGCCACAAATCTCTTCGTACAAGCCACTCGTCTAACAGGGCTTCTGCGGGGAAAGGCTCCAATCGGCCACCAGCTATTCTCCTACTTACTCGGAGTAATACAGAAGGGAGGGGAGGGATGCGGGGCAGAGGCCTCCCTTTAAGCAGCGGGGGGGGGGGGGGGTTCCTCTTCCCACAGGACAGCATCAGATACTGAGTGTCACCTCTCTTGCACAGGACAACGGGGATGGGACGGGAGACCAGGACCCTCTTCGGTGGAACCCAGGAAGTGGTAAGTAGCGGCCATGGCACAGGAGGCCACAGGTAAGGATCAGCAAGCGGTAGGGTTTCTCTTCTCACAGGACAGCATCAGATTACTGAGTGTCACCTCTCTTTCACAGGACACGGGGATGGGGCAGGAGACCAGGACTTCCTTTCGGTAGGGAGCAGTGAATAGTGGGTAACGAGCAGAGCACGGGAGGGCAGCAGGTGGGTGGCGGCAGACGATGGGCTTTCCCTTTCCACAGTACAGCAATGGCAGTATGCACACAGAACAGTGATGGCAGGCAGCAGCGGCAGTTAGCAATTTCTCTTTGTTCACAGAACAGCAATGGTGAGTTCAGAATCCGGCAGTTACAACTGTGTTTTCTTCCCACAGGACAGCAATGGCAGCATGCAATGGTGGGTAGCGGTTTCTCTATGTTCACAGAACAACAGTAGTGAGTACAGAATCCAGCAGTTACAACTGAGTCTTCTTACCACAGTACGGTGGTGGCAGGCGGCAGTGGCAGTTAGCAGTTTCTCTTTGTTCACAGAACAGCAATGGTGAGTACAGAATCCAGCAGTTACAACTGTGTTTTCTTCCCACAGAGCGGCAATGGCAGCATGCAATGGCGGATAGCAGTTTCTCTATGTTCACAGAACAACAGTAGTGAGTACAGAATCCAACAGTTACAACTGAGTCTTCTTACCACAGTACAGTGATGGCAGGCGGCAGTGGCAGTTAGCAGTTTCTCTTTGCGATAACTCGTAGCTCTCCACCGGGCTGGACAGTCTACCACCGAGCTTTAGAGTGTTGGCAACATCAGGCTTTCAAATATTCTTGCATTTATCAAACCACTTAAAATCTTCACACGTGCTCACTTCAATCGTCAGACACTGCAATACACACCACTTAAAATGTAAGGAGGATGCCTTCACCTCAACTCATCGGGCCGGCAGATCCACTATGATAACAAGTTCGAAGGAATCATCGAGTTCGATAAACAATCCATAATTCACAGGACACTCGTGCCTTCAAACTGCCGTTCTTCTCCTCTCAATCCGCCACAATACTGCACTTTTAGACCGCTGCACACACTTAGCTCAACCGCCCCACACACTGAACCCTGAACGCTGCACGCCGAGCGTTGAAATAGCCACTTGATGACTCTCTGCAGCTGCCGCTCATCAACAAGGGCGGCCATGACGGGCCACCGGAACCGGCCTGGTGTCCCGCCAGAACCGCTTCCCCAAGGGAACTCGCTCCATTTATTATGGTTCCCATTTGTCACTCCGTGACATCCTCCCTCACCAATCCGTTCAAGTCCCTAGAACGGGGGCTGGACAGCTGACAACTCTTCGTCCGCCATAGTGGGTCCTTGGCTGCTCCACTCCGAGTGGTATCCTGCCGACTACGCCAAATTATGTCACAGAATGTCCAGGGCCGAGGACAACCACCACTCCGGAGGAGCTACACCAAGAACCACACTAAGAGTCAGACAACGACGTGATATAAAAGCTTGATTCTTTTTATTAGGTATAAAAACACTTGGAAGAAATGTCTCTGCCACAGATCTCTTCGTACAAGCCACTCGTCTAACAGGGCCTCTGCGAGGAAAGGCTCAGGTCAGCCGCCAGTTGATCATCTCTCTTTCTATTGAACAACAGTGTGGGGGGACAAAGTCCAACAGTTCATAACTGAGTCTTCTCTTCCCACAGGACAGCAATAGCAGAGTACAGCGACGGATAACAGGACTTCTGTTCATGGCAGACATTGGGCTTTCTCTTTTCACAGGACAGCATCAGATAACTGAGTGTCACCTTTCTTTCGCAGGTCAGCAGCAGTCGGATTGCAGCAGCGAATAACAGGTTCTCTCTTTTCACAGAACAACAATGGTGATTACAGAATCCAGCAGTTAACAACTGAGTCTTCTTACCACAGGGCAGCAATGGCAGAATGCAGCGGCGGATATCAGGATCTCTCTCTCTCTGTTCATAGAACAACAATAGTGCGCACAGAACCCAGCAGTTAACAACTGAGTCTTCTTACCACAGAGCAGCAATGGCAGCATGCAACGGCGGATATCAGGATCTCTCTCTCTGTTCATAGAACAACAGTAGTGCGTACAGAATCCAACAGTTAACAACTGAGTCTTCTTACCACAGGGCAGCAATGGCAGCATGCAACGGCGGATATCAGGATCTCTCTCTCTGTTCATAGAACAACAGTAGTGCATACAGAATCCAACAGTTACAACTGAGTCTTTTTACCACAGGTCAGTGATGGCAGGCAGCAGTGGCGATTAACAGTTTCTCTGGGTTCACCTTAATCCTTGGTCCCCCACCGGGCTGGACGATCTCCGACCGAGCTTTAGAGTGCTGGTAACATCAAGCTTTCAAATGCTCGTGCATGTATCAAACCACTTTAAATCTTCACACGTGCTCACTTCAATCGTCAGACACTGCAATGACACACCACTTAAAAGTGAAAAGGGTACCTTCACCTCAACTCGTCGGGCCGGCGGATCCGTAATTCGAAGGACACTCGCGCCTCCAAACTGCCGCCTCTGCCTCTCGTCTTCTCGTACCTCAGTTTTGATCAAGTCCGCTTTGCTTGTCTGCACCTTTCCTCTTCAAACTGCCGCTTCTCTCTTCTCAAGCCGCCGTGCACACTGAACACCAGACCGCCGCACCACAGAGCATCTTTTCATAATGCCACTCTCCTCCGGTTCGGCCGAGGCCGAGCTCGCCAGCTGCCCGCTGCCTCCGTTCTGCCCACCCGCTTTCCCGCACGGTGCACTGAACGCTGCACGCTGAATGTTGAAATAGCCACTTCATAATTCACTGCAGCTGTCGCTCATCAACACGGGCGGCCATGACAGGCCACCGGAACTGGCCTGGTGTCCCGCCGAAACTGCTTCCCCAAGGGAACTCGCTCCATTTATTATGGTTCCCATTTGTCACTCCGTGACACTCTCCCGTGTTATGGTTGAATCATGGAAGCTACACCAGTTACTTTTGCCAAGAGATTTCTATTTATTATTTTATACATGTATCAGACAGAGAGAAACAGGCATAGCAGAATAAGGCTATAGGTCTTCATTCCAGATTTCTCTGTTCCCCATTTCTCTATCCTCTCACCCCATCATGCCATCTTTAAATGGTTTCTCTCGCTGTGTTTCTCTCCCCCACCATTACTCCATCAAGGTCAGCCAGGAACCTTGGAGTTGTGATTGGTGATCACTTGAACTTCACAGACCACATTGCTAGAACTGCCCGGTCATGTAGATTTTCCTTGTACAACATTAGGAGGATCAGACCCTTCCTATCAGAGCATGCTACACAACTCCTTGTCCAAGCTCTAGTTCTATCCAGACTGGACTATTGCAATGCTCTCCTGGCTGGTCTTCCAGCTTGCACTGTCAAACCTCTGCAACTGATCCAGAATGCAGAATGCTAGAGTGGTCTTTAACGAGCCAAAGAGAGCACACGTCACTCCTCTCCACACAAAATTGCACTGGTTACCAATTGCCACTCGCATCAAATTCAAGTCGCCTACAGAACAACCACTGGCTCTGGCCCCTTTTACCTAAACTCATTACTTCAGACTTATGTGCCATCCAGAAACTTACACTCTGCAAGTGAACGTCGTCTTGTGGTGCCATCTCAAAGAGGCACAAAATCTCTTTCTCGGACCTTTACCTTGACTGTTCCCTGCTGGTGGAATGATCTGCCCAACTCAACTCGAGCTGCTGAGTCTTTAGCTATTTTCAAGAAACGGCTGAAGACGCATCTTTTTCTGCAACACTTGATCCAATTGATCCACTTGATTAATATTAACACTTTCTCTTCTATTCTAATCTATATCTATAAAAAACAAAATCCTATTGTCCTACTGTTAGTTTAACTGCTTCTATTATTCTGATTTGTAAGTCGCTTTGGATAAAAGTGTCTGCTAAATGATTAAATGTAAATGAGAGCTTGGTCATACACCTCTCAGGTCAACTCTATTGGCGTTAGAGCCCACTCCATCAGAGTATGGTCTCTTCGTGGGCTTGGGCACACAGAGTGTCTATATACGACATTTGTTTGGCAGCTGATTGATCTTCTCTGAATATCTTTGCTAGATTTTATCACTTGGATGTTTCCTCACTTGCATCACAGGTATTGTCTGTTCATGAGGAGTCAAATTGGGCTGAATCTGATGCCCAGCCTTCATCTTAAACTGTTGTGGCCCTACCGAGATGATGGTGTTCAACTTGGTCGTATAGATAACGGACTGGAGGATGTCACATAACATTTTAAGGTACAGTAAAGATAGTATGCACTAGCGCCAGCAGTGCTGCAGCTTGAATACACTGTGACAACGCTGGCGATGCTGTCACCCACAGTGATTTACCTGCTGGTTCTTATGGCTGTCCTGTCCTTCCAATGACTGGATTCTTTCTCTAGAGCTTTACACATTTCAGACAAACATCTTCATGCTTGTATCTGAAACAAGAACTAAAAGAGGAGATTGCTTCCCACTTTTCCCAAAAAAACTTGATAGGGCATTAACCTTTTAGCACTACTAACCAGACATTTCATTTTTGAACTGTCGCCATGAGTGCACAAAGCAATATGAAGATGAGGTTCCATGAGACTGGCCTGCAAATGAGGCTTATTCGTTTCGTTTTTACTAGAAAAAGAGACGCTTCACTGAAACAAACTAAATCTCAATTAGCCTGAACATGTGAATCCTAAAATGTCTGGTATAAGCACTTCATTGTCTCTAATTGTTCAGTCGTAATAAATAGCAATATATATTTTAACCATCCATCCATCCATCCATCCTCAATACCACTTACCTTCTGTAATGTAAAGTAAAAGTTTTTCTCCTCACATAGTTTTAAGAGAAAAGGCCTCATTAATAGAAAGGGCCCGATTGTTTGACCACACTTATTCTCCTATGAAAAATGTTTCTTCATGTTTTATTTGTTAAATGTATTTTTTCTTAATATATGATTTTATGTTTGTTGATAATAAAACTGCACATTTACCAAATCTGATTCATTAATTCCCTTTAACACATCAGTCGATTAGCAGCAGAATTTGCTAAATAAATGGGCGTTGCTCTTTTCAGTGTTTATAACTCAAGCTTCCTGGTGTAAGGGTTTCCACAGTAACACCACACCTTATGTAAAACATTAAACACTGGCATCATGTGACACACCTCTGCAAACTAAATGAGACGCATCTATGCATTTACCTAACAACCAGACTGATCACTCTGAAAACAGGCTTCAATAACTTTGTGTCCATATAATACAATACAAATGCTCTGTTTTTGCAAGGTATTTAATGGATGAATAACATCAATATGTAGACAAATATGAACATGATAATAATTAAAATACATAGATATAAACCAAATTTGTGCCAAACAGTTCAATTTGATCAAAACAACCATTAAGGAAACACATGAAACCAAGCCTATATGGTGATATGACTGTAAACAAATATGAATGAAATTTGAAAAGCAAATTCATGAAAATGCTGTTTTTTCACGTTTTGTTTCTCTTTCTCTGCTGGTCAGATTGAGGACATCACTGGAAGCTCTGCATTCTTGACGCACTTCACAGTGACGATAAATAGACAGTGTGTTGAAACACAATGACACTGTTTAAATATGTGTATGTTCATTTAACAAAGAATGGATAAATCAAAGTGCTGTGATTTTCTCATTCACCACCATTTGCATTTTTCTGAAGTTTGCATAGTTTGTTTGTGTCAATTCTTTGTGGCAGTACTTTATGGCTTTTGCCTGAAACTTAACGTGAAAATGTATGTTTTGTTCTGAATCAATAAGTGATTGATCTGATGGCTGAAATTCACTAATGATGTTCCAGTCTGAATGCTGCTGCACATAAATTATTGATGGCTCTGTTGCCTTTGAGGGCCCAATCAGACTCTTGATGGCTCCTGCAGGCCCCAGCTGTATCTCAGCTGCAGAAATCTGCGTAGAAACTGCCACTTCTTCATTGTGGCAATGTTTATACTCCATCTTGGTGCCTCAGCAACACGATTCTGATAAATCATCAAACAATGGCATCAGGTGATACACTTCTGCAATCTAGAGACAAACAAACTTTACGTATCTATGTATTAAGAACCAGACTGATCACTATGAGAACAGGCTTCAATTGTATATAATTCATAATACAACACTGGTGTAATACATACAATACAAATGTTCTTCTTGGTTTTTTCCCATTGAGTTTTTTTTTTGGAATTTTTTTTTTTTTTTTTTTTGTCACAGTAGAGGCTGTTATTGGTGGTCTTGATGTATTCTGCTACTAAACATGATGTTTAACTTTATGACAGTGTGTTTTGGAGACACAATGACAGAGAAGTTGTGTGTGAAATAATTCCCAGCAGTCATTGACATGAGAAACAGGACCCAGACTATGAGAACAGAAATTAAACTTTTCCTGGTGATTACTGGAAACTTCTCCATCAAACTCAGCAATCTTCAATATGCTGATGTAGGAAAATACACCTAAAATCACACACTCATCTGAACGTCAGACAGTACTGCTGATCATCAATGATGTGTGAAATTGGTTAATTTGTATGTTTCATTTTCAGTTTACTAAAGTTGTATGTTTTAAATGAAAAATCTGTGGTAATACGAGTTTTATTTTGTGTGCACATCTGGAATAGATTCTTTGAAAAGTATCAATGTTTGAACTCCAAATAAATGGACCCTCATCATAACCAACCCACATCAGTCACCCCTAACTAGTAAATAAAACGCATCAGATAATGGCATCAGGTCAAACCTCTGTAAACTGCTGAAGAAAGATTTTGTCTAAATACTACAAGAACACACTACAAAATGCTATAAAAAATGCTATAATACTTACCATACAAGGTTTGTGACGTCCTGTCATGACAAAAGAGTAATAATCAGTGCAACAGGACAATAACATTAACAATGAATAACAATTAAATAAAACAATTCCATTTCATTTTTTTTTATCAAACATTTATTTATTTTTTATTGTGTGTAATTTGTAATTGTGTATGTATGTAAAATAATGTTACAGAGCTTTGGCATAAAGCCTTTTAAAGGTGGGATCAGTAGTTTTTGAAAAACAGGGCCGTGTCTACTAATGATGGGGAGGAGAGAGCGCTCGACTTAGCGCTGAGACGTAGCCTAAAGCCGTCACACACTTCCAACTTTTTTTCCCCGATGCAGGAAAACATGACCAACATTTTTTTTCCATGGCATGTTTTTGCTGGTAAACCTTGACCCCTGTGCTCCTTGCTACGTGCACTTTCACAAAGTGTCGCTGCTGTCTTTCTGGGACGGGCATCCGTTGCACAATCCGCAGAATATTAGATAAGGCCAGAGGATATCCTCTACTTTACAAGCCCAGGAGAGAGAGAGGGGAGAAATCCATTACAGAGAGCTCAAGAAAATGGAAAAGAATGTGTGAGTCATTTCATTTAAAAAACAAACAAACTGTAAAAACAGTCTACCTCTAATGACTTTCTGTCTCTGATGAAATATTCAAGACCATGTGTGCTATTAGATCATGTAAACACGCATTCACGCCTGGGTTCATTTGGTACACTGTATGTAATGCACACTTTTCACTAAATAATCACTTCACACCAGAATATCCTGTTTTACTAATTTTGTGTTTTACTAACATTCCTGATCAGTGCCTATTATTCTGAGAAAAAAAAACTTTTGTTTTGTCTTTGTAATTTTTTATAAAAAATGAACATGCTGCGAGTCATGTCAAGTCACCTTTATACAATACAGATTGTTTCAATGAAGCAAACAGAATTCAATTATGCTGTAAAGCAGCTCAAAAAGACAACAGTAAGCAGTCATTATGTAGGCGAAATCAGCTTTGAGTTGATTCAATTCAGTTCAATATTTGTGTAAACTTTAGCAATTATGAAATGTGTTAAATTTAGCTATAAAGCAGCTCTGGAGAAAAGAGTGATGTCATCATGGAGCTCAGGATGTGAAACAACATCAAGGCCATCCGTGCTATTAGGTCATGTAAACAAATAGCAATATATACATTGTTTTATCTAACTCGTCCATCAACCAAACAGTTGATGGACCCCATTGACTTCCATAGTAGGAAAAAAAAAATACTATGGAAGTCAATGGGGTCCATCAACTGTTTGGTTACTGACATTCTTCAAAATATCTTCATTTGTGTTCAACAGAAGAAAGAAATTCATACAGGTTTGAAACAACTTGAGGGTGAGTAAATGATGACAGAATTTTTTGGTGAACTATCCCTTTAATTCTGTCACCATTAAGGATGGCCATCCTTTACCCTGAACACCTTGGATGCACTTAGAGGTTCCTCTATATTCATTACCATGGATCTTTCATCCGGATATTGGCAAGTGCAGCTTAATGAGGTAGACAAACCAAAAACAGCCTTCATTACTGGTAGTTCTTTATATCAGTTTACAGTGATGCCAATGGGTCTTGTCAATGCTCCGCCCACCTTTCAACATTTGATGCAGCTAGTGTTGCAGGGTCTGTCCTGGAAAACATGTCTTGTGTATTTAGATGATATCATCGTCTACTACAGCAAGAATTTTGCAGAGCACATTCAACACTTGAGGGAGGTCTTCCAGCGTTTGAATTCAGCAAACTTAAAGCTGAAACCAGCTAAATGTTCTTTTGCCCAACAGCAAGTGACATTTCTGAGCCATATTGTGTCTTCAGCCGGTCTTAAACCTGATGTTAAAAACATTCAGAAGGTTAAGGAATGGCATACTCCTGGAAATCCTACAGAAGTTCAAGCTTTCTTAGGCCTGTGTTCATATTACAGGCGTGTTATTGGCTGCTTTGCTCAAATGTCACAGCCACTGCATGCTCTAACTCAGAAAGCGAAGTTGTTTGTTTGGACTGAGTTAGAACAGGATGCTTTCAGTTCTTTGCGACATGCACTTACCAATGCTCCAATTCTTTCCTACCCAGACTTTTCAAAGGAGTTTTTGCTCTTCACAGACGCTTCCGGAAGTATTCTGTGCCAGAATAAAGAAATAAAGACAAAGAAACTGTCATTGCTTATGGCAGTTGTCATCGCTTATGGCAGATTCTGTCCTTTGTCGAAGAGTCAGACCTCCACCAGGTGAAAAGATTCTGCAGGTTGTAGTTCCACCTGCACTACAGCATAGCGTGTTTGAGACTTTGCATGGTCATTTACTCTCTGGACATTTCAGTGCACAAAAGACTTTGCAACGTGCAAAACTGGCCCCACATGTCTAGGGACATTACACAATGGTGTGTCCAATGTCAAGCTTGTGAATCAAGGAGACCATAAACACCTCATCAGCAGGCCCCAATGCAAAACATAGTCATAAGCATGCCTTTTGAAAAAGTTGCTGCTGAGCTAATGGAGTTGTCCATTACACAGAAAGGGAATCGGTATGTTCTTGTAGTAATGGGTTACTTCACCAAATACCTCAATCTCTATGCAGTTACTGATCAACGTGCAATGACTGTCGCCAAGTGCTTGTTTGAAGACTATGTGAGCCAACATGGTGTGCCCCAGAGTTTGCACACTGACCAAGGCCGACGGTTTGATTCTGATTTGGTGAAAGAACCCCATATCAAGCCATGTCAGACGGTATGGTAGAACGTGCCAATAGGTCCATAAAAGATCACCAAAGGTGGGGAATGGGATGACCACTTAAAACAAGTTGAATTTGCCTACAATAGTGTTCATTCCTCAACCAAACATACATCTTTCTTCTTAGCACATGGCAGAGAAGCTCGCCTACCTGCTGATCTTCTTCTTGGTGTACCCCCAGCAACAGTGATTCACTATAATCGGCTTAAAACTTATTGCTCTGAGTATGGGATTGTGTAATATATAGAGTGATATCAATTGAGTTCAGAAAAACAAACACATTCAAAGTGTTATTTGTATTTTGTTAAAGATTCATGTTCGCATTTTTCCTGTACCCCAAAGTGTTTTGTTTTAAATTGCAAATGTAAGGAAAGCATATTTTCTTACAGATGTATTGTTTCTGTTTTATATATCAGGAAACAAGGATGTAGCGTAAAGGGAAGTAGTGTTTTTATTATGACGGGGTTACAGAGAGGAGAGCGGAAGAGAAAGAGTTAATAAAGAGAGAAAAAGAGGCTAAAGAAGAACTTGTCCGTGTCCGAGTCCGAGAACACCCACAAACAAGTATTGCTATAGCAACACAGAGGTGCCATCCTCTCATCTTTTATAAATGGATGAGGACTGATTTGCTGATTGAAGAGTTGTGCAAATGAGTTTCACACAGGTGCATTAGAGATTCATAATTATGCAAGTACTTTCTAACAGCTGTGAATAGATGTTTTCATTTTGTTCAACACAATGAATCCAATAGAGTTTGGGGTCTTTCAATGAGATCTGTGGTAACTGTTTTGACAAAGGGTGTGAAAAATGTGTGAAACAAATAAAAACGTGTTAAAACATTTGCAAGAGAAGACTTCTGCTGTGCTAAGAATGTGATGAAGATCAAGTGGATCCCAGTTTCATTTACTGCGTCTCAGCAAATTAGAAAAACTGTAATGCCTTAAAACTAAAGCCATGAATCTACTATCATCTCATCTACAAACTTATGTTGCAATTTTGTGCTACTTTCTACAAGTCATATTTCCTCTTTTGAGCTACAAACTTTTTAAATTTGCTACCTAATTGTGAAAATCTTTATTTTGAGGACTTTATTGATGCCATTAATCATCTTAAAATCAAAACATTTCCAGGAATGGATCGATGGTTTGTCTTCTGAGCTCTACATATTGCTAAAAATAATTATTTTCATCATAAGTATTATTAAAGGTTCTCTTTCTCTATACACTTACTCAATACAATATTACGTTACAAACATGTCTCAATAACAATTACAACGTTTATTTTGTAGTGCTGTAAGAATGAACAAGGTGCTATATATATATCATTTATTGATTTATTTATCAGTTGATTTATTTATCATTTGAGATACACACTGATACACACTGTAAAAAAATAAACAAAAAAACTTAAATTTACTGTAAAACCGGCAGCTGTGGTTGCCACATTGTGTCGACCCAGATCTGTCCCTCATACCGTGTGGAATGATGGCACTTGGAGCTCTGCTCCCGCTTGCCAGATCTGAACCACAATCAGGCCACAGGAATGCTGCATATCAGCCAAGCGTAAAGCAAATAAAGCACAACTGTACCTTTTCTTGGCCACAAAAACTATTTACTGTATAAAGTAATCTCAGCCTTAACAAGCCAGTTAACAAGCAGAATCACTGAAGGCTTGGAAAAACAAGAACAGATTAAAGAGAAGAGATGAGCAAAAAAAATTAACAACAACTACACCTGACTTCCAGCCACAGCCTTAGATTAAATTAACTTTAAATCAAAGAACACATTAAATCTCTCAAAATCTCAGCAGAAGATGATTAAACAACTCCAAAAACAACATAGCAGCTTATTACTAACCAGTTTGACTTTATTTCTCTCATACATCTACAAAATATCAAATGAAAAGGTTTTTAAGTGCTAAGACAAAAGGTTTAGCTCTAATGCTAATGATCACCATTATGGTGATTAGTGTTACATTTAGTTGAGCTTTTCACCTTGATTTTGTTTTAGTTTTGTTTTCTCTGGCTGTTGTAACTGTGTGTTTATAAAACACATTTACCGTAGCAAAGGAAGATAAGACATAATGTGACCGGGTGATGATAGCTGACTATTGATGGTAATATAATCATCAGGCTGATTCCCTGATCTCATCTGAGGTTGAATCATAAGTCTGTAGTGCCATGAATGGGAACTTTAGCAAAATGTTCTTAGAGCATATTTTTGTTTGTTTGGGATAGTACTGATACTTTTCATGAGAAATGCATTCCAATCCAGTTGGACACACTGGGCCCTATTTTAATTTAAGTGCACTGTCTAAACTAGCACAAGGCACAAGTGCACTAAGGGTGTGTCCGAATCCACTTCTGCTAGGTTAACGACAGGAAAAATGGTTGGTGAGCCCGGCGCATGGTCTAAAAGGGTTGTCCCTATTCTCTTAATGAGTAATGGGTGTGTTTTGGGCGTAACGTGAAATAAACCAATCAGAGTCTAATCTCCCATTCCCTTTAAAAGCAAGTTGTGCGCACGCCATATTGGATTGCTATTTACATGGTGGAATTTGCACCGAAAAGGGGAAAAAACGAACGCGTCTCCAGAGCGCAAATGGACATCTACGGGACAAGCCGGAGTCCACCATATCTATGTGTGCACAATATTAATCTTTTACATTTTAATCCTTTTATTTTGAATATTTGGCATGTTTGTGTGCTGTGTGCCCTGTGTGTGTAATAAGCAAAGTGTATGAGCGTTGTGGACCCGCCTGTAGAAGCACATTAATAATGTGCCCTTTAAATAACAAAACAAAAATACTGCGCCATTGACTTTAGATCAGGTTTTTGTTGGTCAATGGCACAGTCTATTTCAGAAGCCTCAAAATAGCAACACGCCAACAATGCGCCTGAACACACCTGAACACACCTGAACACACCTCGTTTTCAGACCAGCATGCCCATGGACGCACAAATGGGCGCATTTGTTAAATAGGGCCCACTGTTGCAAAGCAAAGACATTTTTCCACCTTGAAACAAGTCTCATCTCAATCTGATCTCATTCTGAAGCTGAAAAATGAACAGTGAGATGTTGATCATACAAAACATCCAGACATGTGTGTGTGTGTGTGTGTGTGTGTGTGTGTGTGTGTGTGTGTGTGTGTGTGTGTGTGTGTGTGTGTGTGCTTTCGTGTTTGTTTTGCTTGTGTTAAGGCAGACAGCAACAAGACGTTGGGTTTGTTTAGTCTCATAAACATTGAACAACAACCTCAACAGAAAGAAAGTCAAGAGATGTTCAGATACAACCATAATCACAGAGAGACAAATGGATAAGCAGATATGAGTGAGGGACGACGTGTCTCTCTGCTCGTGTGACTTTCGTGTTTTCTGGTTTCTTGTCATGTTGTGTTGGTTTATACAAACACGGATTCAAAGACGAATGAAACTCAGACAGACAGAAAATGAGAGTTACAGAGTTACAGTTAGTCTTGAGAATTTTGTTTAGCCTGTCATTTGAAGATGATCTTAAGATGATCATAAACTTCTGGTACTTCTCACGCGGACTTCCCAACATACTTATGCATATGTCAAGTGATTTAAAAAGTGAGTAAAAAGTGTTTAAATTATTAGTATTTTTCTTCAACACACCTATCTTTTCACTTCAGAAGACATTGATTCATCCACTGGGGTTGTATGGATTACCATCACGACCAATATGTGTAGTTTTATTAAAGGGATAGATCACCCAAAAATGAAAATTCTGTCATCGTATACTCACCCCTCAAGTTGTTCTAAACCTGTATGACTTTCTTTCTTCTGCTGAACACAAAAGAAGATATTTTGAAGAAAGTCGGTAACCAAACGACTGATGGACCCCATTGACTTCAATGAAATACTATGGATGTCAATGGGGACCAGCAACTGTTTAATTACCAACCTTCTTTAAAATATCTTCTTTTGTGTTCAGCAGAAGAAAGAAAGTCATACAGGTTTGGAACAACTTGAGGGAGAGTAAACGATGACAGAATTTTCATTTTTGGGTGAACTATCCCTTTAAGCGTCAACTGAGCATTTTTTATTTCCTAAAAGATTTCATTTGTGTTTATCTGAAGAAATAAAGTCATATACATTGGGGAAGGCATGAGGGCGAATAAATGCTGAGTACATTTTCCTTTTTGTTTGAAATATCCCTTTAACTTTTCTTTTGTAGTATTTTTGTTTTCATTATATAGAGAAAATTAACACGTTTCAATGGTAAGAAAACAAACCAAGCTTTCAAGAATTTCAAATTTCAGGACTGTAAACTGTGTAAGAACGCCAACACAGTTGGTGTGTTTTGAGGCAGTGCACTGAGGCTCTTTTAGGGCCTATGAGGTTTTTATTGGCCTCTAAAGGCCCAGCTGTATCTCAGCACCATAATATCATACACACATGGGGCTCTTTGTGTGTGTAAATGACAAACACCCTGGAGCTCAGGGTTTCCACATCAACACTCACAACACTCGTTACTAGTCAATGAAACACATCAGGCATCAGGTCAAAATACTGAAAAACAATCAAAATGAATTCCTGTGTGTGATTCAGAAACATTATGATGAATTTTGTTCATATACTACAAAAACACACTACAAAATTCTATAATACATACAATACAAAAGAAAATGTCAAAAGGAAAAGATAAATGCAAATCTGGCTACAGGTCTGGGAGGTCCTGTCATGACAAACCAGTGTAACAGGACAAACACATCAACATAACTAAACAATTCTGTCTCATTGTTTTTATTATATCACATTTTTTTTTAAATTGTGCGTAAATGTATGTCTGTAATTCCATGTTAGCAATGCAATGTAAAACTTTTACCAAGCCAACAAAGCCACTTGAATCTTGAATCTATTAACCTTATTACTTATAACAATGTAAAACAAAAGATGTATAGAACAAAACAAGTGTATGTGTGCCAATGAATTCAAAAAGTTAAATTAAATAAAAAACAAGAAACATACATAACCAATCCTAAATGCTGATACTGTATGAAAAGTGTTGAGACTTTTGCTTTCTCTCTCTTTCAGTTTCTCTAGGTCAGAATGAGGATGTTACTGGTGACACAACATACTTGCCTACTCACTCACTCTCTTATCTCTGACAACAATCCTGTCTATTTGTTTTTCTCCTCCCATCAGATCATCAGAGAATATCAGTCTTGAGTCTCTCAGAGCTTGTTCAGTCTGTCAGGATGAAAACAAGAGAGAGGAACTATGAAGCAGATCTTTATGGATCAAGCGCATATGAATCCAGGATCCAGAACACAACCTTTTCCTAGAGGAGTTTAGGAAATGACACTTCCCTCTCATTCTCATGTAAGTCTGAGTACATTTACTCATTTACTGCTGTTCATTTCACTCATAGGATCAAACATCACATTAAACATAAGGAACTATTTATTGATGAATTAAAGTCCAGACATGACAGACAGATGAATGGAGAAACAATGAATGAGATCAGAAACTTGTTCAAGATTATTAATGGTGAAAATGCAGTAGAAGATCAAGAGTCTTGGGTATACTGTAAATTTGGGAAAGATTAACGAATATCTTCGCATGTCTGTTGACGTCACTTCCATCTGATAACATCCGTAAAACACATGGTGTACAGAGATAGAAGAGTTTACAAATCTAATGCAAAATAGTCAAATAAAACGCTGCAGATACGAGCTTGATTTATGAGCCCTACATGGGTTTGTGGATGTTATGTTGGCCTCGGTTGGCTGTGACTAATGATCAGGTAAGTTTGATGAATTCTGAATGAAAAGCTATTTGTACAAATAATGTCATACTTATTAGCAATGACTGTCTGTTGCTCATATTTGTGTTTGGCCTGCTGTGGTTTTGTTGTCAAATGCTTTATTAACTAGAATTAAAACAGAAACATTTTAAACATCAATAAATTAAACATGAATCGGTTAATTAATGATTATCAGGTTTATCTGCTCTAACTATTTTTTTTGATTGATTTGTTATTAGCATTTTGTATTACCGTCTTTGTGTCCCGGTGCACGTGCAGGTAGTTTTAAATTGTAGTTTGATTTTGCTAGTCTTACAGTGACCAGTAGGGTAAGATGTGTGAAGACGCTTCCCTTCAGTGACATTTACTGCCAAATTAGAACATATTTAGAGAAGAGTTTATGCACAGGATAATGATGCAGCATTCAATATATGAAGACTTCATGCAAAAGTCCGTCTAACGTTTTTCTTTAATATTAACATTTTTATCAGGCTCCAATAGACCTTATGCGCCAGAGAAACGAGGGCGCCGCCATCTTTAGAATATTGTCTTTGAACTTCCGTTTTTGTGGTCGCTCTGTATATTTCTATGGCATTGCTGTCCAGGATAATAAGCTTTTGAAGTGGATTTAATTGAGGACTGTAATGTTTAAAGGAGATGTCATAACAAATGTCAGTTGACCGGGAAGATTTTAAAATAAGCCGTTCATTCATAAATAGCCTATGCAAGATCGCTGTGAAAATAGCCTACAGACCGGAAGTCAAAAGACAACGAGCGCAGCGCTGAAAAGGGGCGGAGCTACATAAGGTCTAGGTTTCTGAATGGTTTCTGAATGGGCTGGCTGGGATTTAGTGAGTTTGTATTTTATGAACATATACAGAGAGCATTAACTCAATATTATTATCTCATTTTTGACAAGTGGCTTTTACAGGCTTTTGCATCGGAGGTCTTCATATAACATGAACAAAATAACAAAGCCAGGTCTTACCTACAGTAATGATTGATTATGCACAAACATACCCAATGGAGATCTAAACTTTTGAAGTCCAGGTTACACAATAGAATAATTTAAAATTCAGTAGGCTTACTATTTGCTCACCCTTTTTGTTGTAATCCTGTATGACCTTTTTTTCGTTTTCGGAACCATGACGATGCATCTCCACTTCCTTCCACTGTAAAAAAGAAAAGCAAAAAAAGGCCAAAATATTCCAGAAATGGTCATTTCTGATTAGGTAATTTGGAGTGCGAGTCTGCGCTGTAGTTATCCTGAGGTGGAGCCGTGGGATCAATACTCCCTCTCCCACAAACTCAATCGCAAGCACAGCTGTCAATCATGAAGTTACACCCTGTTTTTATAGCATCAAATAACTAGGCTATCTAAAATCAAACTTATTGGAAAAACTAACACTTGAACATACGTCTGCATGATACTACCTGAAATGACAGAAACCATATTTGAAAAAAAATTATAATTTTAAGTGTAATTGGATTTTTTTTTTTTTTTAGATTGGCTCACATTTAAGATCTCTCCAGAGCCCGTCTACGGAGAGCCTGCCCACTCCCTATTAAGTCCTATTCTACTGAATTGTGGTTGTAGTTCCACCAGAGTTCCACTGGGGGTGATCACCCATGAGTGCAAAATGAATGGGAGTCTATGGGGCTAGACGGCTAAATTTGTCTCTTTCACCCGATTGCCGTTGAGAAATCTCAGATTTGATTGTAGCTTTTGCAAGTTCAGGGTTATAGGTCGAAAGTTGAATGAACGAGTACTTATGTCCTTTCGATTTCTTAGAGGTTGAGTTGTTGTTGCCCATAACACGCTAGCATTCTGCTAATGAACGCTGATTGGTCAGTGAAGGACTGATTACGACCAGAGATACCGCTTGATGGCATCGTGTCATCCGCAGCGGGACCAGAAACAAACAAAACAAAAACTCTCCTAGCACGTGTATTTAGGCTACCATTTTTTACAGTCTATGGTGTTTACCTGTGTCAGCTGTGTTGTCGATGCCTTGAGAGAAAAGAAAGTGCTGAGCGCGAACGCACCAAAGTGACTGAAGGATTGCCGTAGAGCAGGATCTCTGGTCATATGATGTGTATGACCTCATTGACACTTTAAAATACTTTTTAAAGCAAATAAGTGACTCTAAAAAATCTAACACCCAGCAATGTGTAATTTATTTGCATCTCCTTTCGAATACAACATTCAAATTACTAGACAAAAAATTATATCCTGAGAAAAGTGGATTTTGAGAGGTATAGCTCCATAGACCTCCAATTATTCTGCACTCGTCCTGTGAGCGCCCTCATGTGGAACCGTAGTGGAACTGCAACCAGTTCAGAATCCGGAAGTGTACTGAGAGTGGAACTTCTCGCCTTATTAGACATTCTCTGATCTCTCCTTCTGCATGTAATACTGAAGTTAGCCCCCAGGGGGGATCAAAATGCTTTCTTTGGGTTTGACTCTTTATGGTTTGACTATACTGAGCAGAGGATTTGCCTTAGCAGGCAGTTCAGAGGCCAATTAAAAAATAAACATTTGAAAAAGAAAGCGGGAAAAAACACAAAACACTGTATGCAATGGAACGCTATATGTTAGAAACAAAAAAACAAGAACACACAAAGTATTTTTTAATTTTTTTGTTACCCCATATCCTTATTTTTTGTGGGCATTTTCAATACTTTTGGTGGTATTTTCACCCTCCCATTAATTTCCAACCCCGGTTTGTGTGAAGTGAAGGCCCCTTCTGTTGCATTTCAAGTCCATTTCAAGTGACTCAGGTGAAACATAGCAATTAGCAAAGGCTGTTAGTGCTTGTGGGGTCCAAAATGTCCTTACTACTATAAAATGGGACAGAGAGAAAAAGACTAAACAGCTTTAAGTAATATGCGTTCAAAACTGGATCAGCTTTGGCTGTTTGTTGGCCCAGGGACAACATTTCAGTCACAAATATTTCAGTAAACCTGAACCCTACTTGTACACTAAACCCGAATCATAACCTACTCCTAAAATTTGAGGGAAATTATATACGTTATAAGCAATGCTGTACAAGCTTATAACTCTAACCCAGCCTTGAAAATCTGAGTGCTAGATATGGGGATGTTGTTGCAGGACCAACAAGGATGTTGATAGAGGAAACCTGTCCTATAATCAGATTCATCTCTATACACATATCCCTCAAGGTAAGCTGCAAATGTGCACTTTGCCACCTTGTATGTCAAACATACAGTATTTTTTGCCATGTAATCCAGTAATAGTTCCTAAAATATTAAGATATTAAGACTTGTCATTGTCAAATCAAACCTTTCTACTTCTCTACTTTAGTCAGGAGCCTCTTTCTGGGTGTGGTTGTCTCACTGTTGTGTGGCGCCCTCTACTGGATAAACACCCAAACCAAATCTTTGAAATACTCAAGTGTCCTAACATATATTTGGACACCTAAGCCACACTTAAAAAATGTATTTGCATTATTTAACAAAATATAGCACAAGCACACTGTAAGTGGCACTGTAAATTTAATTAAGTGCACTTTGTCCTTGTGTATAGCACACTAAAACGGTCAAGATCCAAAAACAAACCCTATAAGACCAGAGTTTATGCAGCTGCTTACAGTGGAGGTGAAGCCCCAGAAAGATGACCAGATTTGATCTAGTCTGCGTGGAAGAGGATAATGTAGTTACTAAACTTGTTTAGATACTAAATTAGTTATGTTATACACACAATGAACAAACAAATAAATATTTCAGTTCAGTGAAGTTCAGTCTTGGCTTTTGCATGTGCATCTTCTGGAGGGAAAACCCATCAGCCACCTGTGCAAACAAAGTCACAACCAAACATGATGTAAGAAACCACAAATGTGAACAAACCATAGACCCTCAGATATGATGATCCTCTTGTAAGGCACCCATTTTACTTTGTAAAATTGTAATACAGGCCTACATGTCATATTTGTAAAAATATTATCGTGAAAATATTTCGTTTATGTTTTCAACAAGAAAAGATTAATCCCATGATTTCTGTTTTCTTCTTCTCTCTTTTGTTTTAATTGAGCATGCACACATAAACACACGCACGCACACACACAAGGATATGTTGAATAGGCTAATACATTTTTGGCCTGTTGTTGATGTGCATGATGCCTCCTGCCATTTAAAGGCTGTTTAGTAAAGCTTTTGATTGGCTCTTATTTGAATTTGCAGAGGACCATATCTGCCAATGACATCATGCACATTGCCACCGAAATATTTAGGCTATTTTTATCACTTATAAGTCATGGTGGTCACTCTCACACAGGGTGTAGGCTGCAATAGAAAACAGCTTAAAGGAGCTTTCACCTGCTGAATTGTTCAATGCGTTCCACCTTCGGACTAAAAATATACCTGTGCAGAAGTTATCAAATTGACCAGAATTCTAAGTTAATAAAAATGTTATGCCTGAAATATTTAATAAACATCATACAGCTGTTAGTTCTGATCCTCAAACTTGATTGGTCAGCAGCACTGCAGGAGATGTCTCTGTTAGTATCACCCTGCTTGTCCGTTTGCAGCAATTGGCCTCATATTTACAGACTGCCGTGTGAATGTTCATTTAATGTTCACATGCTTTTTTCACATAGTTTCAGCACTTCTAGTATTATTTTTGTGTAAGCATTTATTTCATTGGTTGAAGCCTTTGAGAAATACCCTAGATTCCTGTGAAATGGCTTTGACAGATTCAGTTTCCTGGGCATTCACGGCAATATAAACTTCGGTATAAGTGTTGTAAATATGCTTTATGCGTTAACACACTTGGCAAGTAAGTGGGCACTTTATGTGCAGACCAAGTAAACAAACAAAGCTAGCATGCTGCAATGCTGCTCGGTTTCCACTTGAGGTTTAGACAACCGTGAGAACTGAGATAAATAAACTTAAAGGTTTTGGAAAAACACTGCACTGGGTTAACAGTAAAACCTCCACTCTAGACAAAGGTGAGAGTCTTTGGCTGTGCCCAAGCCAGTGGAACATGTTTATGGTTTTGGTTTAGCACTTCAGTTAAGTTCAGTTAAAAACACCACTGCATAGTGTTACTTTTTTACTTAACAAATTGCAATATAAATATATATATATATATATATTACTGTACTGTACACAAACCTATATTAATAGACATTTTGTTATACATAATACTATGGGTTATGCCAGGCCATTTCCAATAAACCAGTTTAGAATACTTTTTTCTCTTTTAGTTTAATTATTGATTTATAATGAATCTGGAAATGGTGCTTAATGTATGTCTGTGTTCACTTCATAAAGTCATAAACACCAATCAATATGAATATCAATATGGAAATGATTTAATATGACATTGAAATTTCATTAACTTGTCTTTGTTATTAAAGTAAAATGCTGTTTACATTAAGTATAGGAAAAGGCCTACTATTACTATAGGGACTGTAGTGATACCAGCTAAAGAATTTTTTTGTAGATTATTAAAGTGACATTCTCAAACACACAAAAACATACACACACAAAAAAAATATTTATTCAAAATAAAGCAGCTTTATAATAAAGGTAGATTATAACTGAAAGGCTGGACTGTGTTCTGAGAATAAAGGTGTTTTCCTAAATGTTTCCTAAAGAAGATATATTGTTTATGTCGGTAACCAAACAGTTGACGGTAGCCAGTCAATGGCTACCATCAACTGTCTGATTACCGACATTCTTCAAAATGTTCAGCTGAAGAAAGAAACTCATACAGGTTTGGAATAACTTGAGAGTGAGTAAATGGCACAATTTTTTTAATTTTTGGGTGAACTATCCCTTTAAAGTAAAAGAATGAGAAAATCGAGAAAATATTTCTGCCATTCATTTGCGATCACATTTCTTCTTCTGATTTGAATACCCAAATCTCAGATGTTTTCTCAGTATAAAATGCATATAAAAACAACAACAACAACAACAACAACAGACGGACTCTTCAAATTCTCATTTTGTTTCACCAAAAAAAAAAAAAAAGAGAAGAGAAGAGAAGAGAAAAAAAAGAGAAGAAAAAAAGTGTTGAGTTAAAGAAAAGTAGGTTGACAAGCCACAAAATTTCACAAGAGAAGACTTTATCATCTTATGGTCATATATAACTGATTCTGGTTTTCTTTTTTTATAAAGATTAGTTAATACAGGTATTAATTGAAACATCTTGACAAATAAACAGTTCCCTTTATTAAATAAATTGTTAAATAAATTTACTTCTTGGTTCAAAAGCATGGAAACCAAGCATAAAAGTAATGAATAATGTGCACACACTCCATACTGAAGTCAAAGTATGCTAGAAAAAAAAAGAAATATCCACTTCAGCCACTACCGTAAACTTTTGACCAGATACAGATTAAGACAAAAGTTGGTTAAACTTTATTTTAAATGGAGGGGACATAGTTACATTGTACTTACTAAAATAAGTACTGAGTAATATTAAGTAACTACACAAACTTCGTATAGCGCTACCATTAGGGTTAGTTACTTGTAGACTAGTTATGCATAATCTGTTGTTATTACTATAGTAAATACACATAGTAATGTTTAACTACATCACCTTGAAAAAAAGCGTTACCCAAAAGTCTTCCAACTGACAAAGAGAAGTAGACTAACTAGTATACAAAAGTTCCTAAACACTCATTTCATCTGCAACAGGGGTTTTCAAGCATTTTGATTCCACCAATCTACACATTATTACAGTTTTGTTGGATGTACACACAAGGAAAAATATAAAACTATAGCTGTCAATTTAATAAAAATAATTGTGATCATTCTCATGACTTCCAAGCAGTCTTTATAAAGCAGAATGAAATATTAATAATAATATTCAATTTAGTTTCAAAACCCCTGATCTAAAATTATTTTTAGAAGTTTCAGAGTGAACAAAGTGAACAAGATAGGTATAAGATCAGTCATACTCGTGTGTTCATGACTTCGGCAGGTTTAGAGCTGCATATGTGCTGGTGATTTGGTTGGAGCGAATATTTCTACGGATCTTGGAAAAATCCATTGTGGCGTACTGAAAGAGAAATATCAGCAATTCCAGATACAGTTGACCAAAATGACATAAATCCTTAATAATTTAAGTTTATTCTTACTTGTAAGTCGTGCTCTTCAATGACTTGCGATTGCTGTAGATCAGCGTTGAGTTGTGATTCTTCTGTGGACCTTCTGTTTCCAACAACAAAAACCTTTACCAGTCCTAAACATGGAACAGTGAATTCAGGTTACATTATTCTTTCTTAATAATAATGAAATAGTCAAAAGCCTAAATAAATAATATTTACATATTTAATTAACTTCAGCTGCCTATGGAGAAAAGCATGATATGAATATGGCTGAAAATATCTCACCGATCAGCACAATGATCAGAAGCCCGTTCATCAGAGCAGATATGATGGTAATAATGTGCCATTGTGTCTGATTCTGATCAATAAACTCCAGCGCTGTATGATTGTGACCCTCAATTGTGTGATTGTAACACTCAGTTAGTTGAGTTGATTCTGTAAGGAAAGTGTCCAGTTTCTTACAGTAATAAACTAAAGATTTAAAGCACTGAGAATTATGATAATACATTGTTATTTATTAATATAATTATGTTTTTCATATCTAAAAATGTATAATGGCAAGTATGAATGTAAGCAGTGATCATTAGTGAGTCTTGATCACTGAAAAAGTAATGAACTCACCGGTGAAGTGCAGTCTGGTGCTCTTGCTGAGTTTTGGAGGTGTGCCTGTTTTCATACAGTAATAAACTCCTAATTCATCAGCAGTCACATTATTAATAACCAGACGATGTTTAAATATCACAGAATATTTCTTACTGAATGCATTATTTAAGTAAAAAGGTGATTTTGATGTTGAGAATGATCGTAGAATCACTGTTGGAGGATCTGGTGTTTTCAGTAAAATCCAATAAACCTCATTTTCATCAAGATCACAGTTTATGGTCACATTTGATCCCAAATCAGTGAGTTGATCTGAGACTGCAGCTCCACAACAGATTAACACATCTATAAGATAAAAAAAAAAAAAAAAAAAAACTGATAAAACCCTGACGCATTACACAACAATTTTAATTTAATTTGAATAAGTTTACAAAGCCTGTATATATAGCCATATCATATAATAAACTCACAGAGCTGAAGCTGAATGATCTTCATGTTGTTCTTGTCGAGATTAAAACACTTCAGAATGATTCTGTTTCCCTCCACACAACATTAAGATGAATCTACTGCAGCTCTGAAGAAAACACAGGAAGACAAATAACCTTCCACATCAAGAAGAGGAAGTCTAAGTCAAACTCACTCTGACCACACTTTTTTAAACATCTAATGCCCTTATTGCCATCACCACTTCATTAATAAACTTAAAGGGATAGTACGCCCAAAATTGTTTTTTTTTTTTATATAGCACACATAATACAACAGAAGTGGCCCAAGGTGCTTTACAGACAATATAATAAAAATACGTATTAAAAAAAAAACTGTACATAGAAACAAGCAATTGAAAGTAAAACATAAGACAAGACAACTATACTATAACACACAAAAAAAAAAAAAAAAAAAAAAGGGCCAGGCCACTTCAGACTGCACCCCATGCAACATCTAATAAATGGGTTTTTAACAACGTCTTAAAGACAGCCAACGACTTTGCTGATCTGACAGAGAGCGGAAGGTTATTCCACAGTGTAGGACCGACTCGAGAAAACGCTCTGTCACCTTTCCGTTTAGAGTTTGTTCTGACAGTCACAAGGAGATTTAAATTTTCCGATCTCAATGACCTAGACGGAATATATACCGACAACAACTCAGAAAGGTATGGTGGTGCCAATTTATGTAGTGCTTTAAAAACCAAGACAATGATCTTGTAATGCACTCTATACTCGACTGGCAGCCAATTTAAGGATCTCAAAAGCGGTGTAACATGATCCATTTTCTTCGCTGACTTAATCAACCTGGCTGCAGCATTTTGTATGTTTTGCAAGCAAGCGTGCCAGAGCTTTTTTGTCAATCCCAGCATACAGTGAATTACAATAATCCATTCTCGAGAAAACGACCGCAGAAATAGCTCTTTCAAACTCTGTTGGAGATAAAAATGGTTTGGTTTTTGCTAAAAGTTTTAAGTGAAAAAAACTCGATTTAACCACCGAATTTATTTGTTTATCCATCTTTAGCTCCGAGTCCAAGATAACACCAAGGCTTTTGACCTTTTCAGAGATTTCAACTGCCAGGGGAGTATCTTTTAGTCGCTCAGACACTAAGTGGGACTTTGAGCCGAAGACTATAACCTCAGTTTTCTCATCATTCAGTTTTAAAAAATTAGCTGCCAGCCAGTCTTTTACCTCCTCAATACAGGCTAATAAGTTACCGAAAGTATAACTGTTTGACTGTTTTACCGAAAAATAAATCTGAACGTCCTCCGCATAGCAGTGAAAAGACATATTGTGTTTCCGAAAAATAGACCCAAGGGGAAGCATATATAAAGAGAACAAAATAGGAGCTAAAATCGAACCCTGGGGAACCCCACACGATAACCGAGACCTCCCGGACATGCAATCTTTTACACACACAGAAACAGATCTATCAGCAAGATATGAATAAAACCACTTAAGGACATTTCCCTTTAGGCCAACCCAAGCCTCTAGACGCTGCAGTAAAATATTGTGGTCCACCAAATCAAATGCAGCACTGAGATCAAGAATCATCAATACAGAATTTTCCCCTTTGTCCAAAGTCAAGAAAATGTCATTGAGCACCTTCACCAGTGCTGTCTCAGTGCTGTGCCTTGACTTGAATCCAGATTGAAACACCTCAGTTATGGAGTTCAACCACAGGTGGTCTTGAAGTTGCTTGAAAACAACTTTTTCTAGCACCTTAGCTAAAAACGGTAGATTTGAAATCGGCCTAAAATTATTTGGGTTGTCCATAGGGAGGTTTGGTCGTTTTAACAAAGGAGACACAACAGCATGTTTAAAGTCAGTTGGACAGACACCCTGACTTAAGCATTTGTTAATTAAGTTTAGTATATTAATATTTACAGTTTCTATGATCTGCTTAAAAAGCCGAGGTGGTATAATGTCTTCTTTTGAAGAGGATGGTTTCAAGTGTGCAACAATATCTGCTAAAGCGGACCGAGTCAGGGGATAAAAATCACTCCACTCCCTAGGAGAAGTCAAAGGTAATGGAGAGGGAGCATCCGTCCCTACCTGTGGTATATGAGCCCGGATGTTCTCAACCTTCCCTTTGAAAAATTTTTGAAACTCTTCACAGGTAATAGTTAAGGAGTCCGAAAGCAAATTTTGTAAAGGATTTATAGCCGCATTGATTGTGTCAAATAACACTTTGGGATTGTTAGCATTCTTTAAAATCGTCTCCGAAAAAAATTTGTGCTTAGCATCCTTTGATCCCTTCTGAAATGCAACCAAAGATTCTCTGAACAAATCGTAATGCACTTGCATTTTAGATTTTCTCCATCTCCTCTCCGCCTGCCTAGACAATCGTCTCAAGGTGCGAATGTCATCATTTACCCATGGCAGGGAAGTATGATTAGTCTGTTTGACTGTGAGCGGGGCAATAACATCAAGAATTTCAGAGCAGACAGATTTGAATTTCAAGAGATGTTCATCAACACTTAAAGAGCAGAGTGTAGTTTCAGAGCATGTGGTTGCAAATTTTCTGTCATAGAGTTCTGTAAACTCACCACTCGTCGCAGAAGTAATTTTTCTAACCAACTTTTTTGTCCGAGGCCTCATTAAAGACTTTGCAATCGACAGATTAAAAAACACTGATTTGTGATCTGAAAAAGGCACGTCCTCAACATTTAAGTCCTGAATGGCCAGGTTATGAGATAAGACCAGATCCAACATATGACCCAATCTATGAGTAGGCCCATTTACCCACTGTATTAAGTCATACGAGTCCATCACATACACAAACTCCTTTGAGACTGCATCCTTAGCACAGCAGAGATATACATTCAGGTCCCCAAGGATTACAAAACGATCAAACTGCGTTGTCAGTCTGCCTAAAAGATCTGAAATTTCCGAAATAAAATCTTTGTTTATCTTGGGAGGGCGATACACCAGTGCAATAGTAATAGGATTTGTTGACATAATCTGAAACACTTGGAGTTCAAAGCTATTGTAGCGGGCCAGCACTATTTGTTGACATTTAAAATCATCCTTAAAAATAGTCATAATGCCACCTCCACGCCCGGTTTCTCGCGGTGTGTTAATGTATAAGCAGTCTTGCGGCAAAAGTTCTGACATCGGTGAAACATCTCCTACCTTCATCCACGTCTCAGCCAAAAGCAAGAAGTCCAGCTTGTTTTCCGCCATAAAGTCGTTCAGGATAAAGGTTTTGTTTCCAACCGCCTGTACATTCAGTAACGCCATGTTCAATCGCGCTTTGCTGCTGGTCGTCTGCTGCTCACGGCATAGGGGCCGAAGATTATGCTGGCTAAAATGAAAGTTCGGTCATCATTTACTCACCCTAAAGTTGTTCAAAACCAGTTTTAGTTGTTCATATATATATATATATATATATATATATATATATATGTAAGGGATAATGCATAGAGAGGCGGTCGTTGTAGCGAATAACAAGCCCGACAGGCTGAACGAGACCCCGACGCGAAGCGGAGCCCGCTTATTACATGGCTACCTACAAAATAAATAATTAATTTGACACAAATTATTGATTTTAAAAGGAGTTTATTGATTTAAAAACGATTGTATTGCTTCCGCCAAAGAAAATAGTCTGTTCCGCGTCCATAGCAAAACGCCGATATCAGGCCGGGTGAAACCCGTAGTTGTTGGGACATCAGAGACCAGTTTGTCCAGGAGGGCAACATGTTTATTAGCAATAGCTAACGTTAGCTCCGTAGTGTCCAACGTTTTGAGCCATTCCTATGCACATTGCTTGATTTTTTCCCATCGGACTTCAGTAAAGGGCTGCGGACCTTTCCCACCATCTTTTCCGACATGAAGAATACACTTTACGGGTGTTAATCGAGCTTGATCGCCGCTATCAGATGAAGATGCGCTGCTTACGTCCTCCTCCATGTTTACATGTGCGTAGTGATATTGGCTTGATTTCGGCTGTGACCTACTTACATTCTCGATGCTGATTGGTTGAAAATCGAGCTCAACCGTTTTATATGTCTCAATACGCAATCAATATAGTGCGCCAATAAATACACTTTTCTCATTAACTGCAGGAAAATGCGTGGAGTTTTTCTTGGATACCTTTTATTAACGTTGAACATATTGAGCAAAAGAAAAATTAGTGCCCCACTTGGTGGAACGAAACCCTATTTCTAGGCCTCTTTTAGGCTACTGACACGCAATTGCGACTTTATATCACGTAATTCTGAGATAAAAAGTCAGAATTGTGAGATTAAAAAGTCGCTATTACCTTTTGCACTCTGTGGCGGAAACAAGCTTCCATAGTCTGCTGTTATCTGGCAGATCATTTGGTATACAGCTAGCAAGAAACATTGACAAACGTATAGACTACGGACCCTACTCTTCTAATCATTACACTGGGTATCTAGTTAATGCAACTTTTGATATAGGAACCTCGAGCTTGTAATATTTTACTATAAGCAATTATGGAGATATAAACATAATCGAAGCACTTACAGGATTTTCATTCAGGTTTTCACTCTTAGTGAGGTTTCGTTTTGCCGCGTTCAGCTACAGCGCGTATCTGCGGGAGCACCACAACAACAATCGGAACTCACTCGGCTAATAGCTGCCCTGATTGCTGCCTCGCGCTAGGAAATAAATGAATTACTGTTATAAATATAAAACGTCACTAAAGACCTATAATTTTCACAATAATTTTTAATGTTAAAATATATTTGTCGGGGACCCCCCAAAATCCAAAAATAAATTCTTATGGGGGGTCCCTAATGACTTATGGAGGGTTCAGGACCCCCCCAGACCCCCCTCATTTCGAACCCTGGATATATGTGTGTCAATAAGTCAATGGGGTCCATCAACTGTTTGGTTACTGACATTCTTCACAATATCACAATAATACTGGAGAAAGAAACTTGGAACAACTTGAGGGTGAGTAAATGACCCAGTTTTCATTGGGTGAACTATACCTTTATAGCCTGACTTCGTCATACTCATATTCTAGTCAGAATGTGAGTCTGATACCGCTCCATAGAGATTTGATTATGGGGCGTGTCTCAACCGAACTAGGAAAAAAAAAACCTCTGCACTCAATTGGATAGACCTACAACCAATAACAGCAACGGAGTAAATGACGCATGTCCTTCATTCATATTTTCAACCAACAAAATGTCGCGGGCGCGGCTATCTGTTCCTCTTTTAAAATGAATGCGCTGTCGATATCTTCTATAACAGACACGTTGGCGATATCTACACATAATGTTTCATAAACAAAGTTCGGGAGGAGCACGTACAAATAATCAATCCAATATCAACTTGTCTTCAAACAATATCATAAATCCTCCCAAAACTGCATAAATGTGGAGTAAAAACATTAATAAACAGAGTAAAATTAAATTTGTAAAAAAAAAAAAAAAAAAAAAACTATTATACTGTTACAAAATTACATGTTATTGTTTGGGGTCCCTGGGGAACAAAGACCATCAGAGGGTTAAAGTGTAAACACATGAGGAGGAGAGTTCTCTGTGTGAAAGACCCACGACTGGCAGATCAAAGTGCTAGCTACTACATTTCTCTCTGCAACGATAGTAAATTAAATTAAACTGAATGTGGAGGATTTTACCTGTGACAAGATGATTGACAGGCCAGTTAAACGGTAACAGGATGCATGTAACTAAGCGACAGAGCTGTCCGTTAAAGATGACAAAGTAGCCTAGTATAAATGTCCCTTCTGCTACACACTCAAAAGTGTGAAGACCTCTGGTCTACTGACCGACTCGCTCATAAATACAGTCTCTTGCTGCCACCTGCTGATGAAACAATGTTACCTGCACTGAAATCTTTGAAAAATCTCCACCACTGACACAACTTATATTTTTTATTTCTAATAAATTAGTTTCCACCATTTAAACAAGTCATTCAAAAAATTAAAGAAAAGTAGCTTATCTCTCTCTCTCTCTCTCTTATTTAACTTTGCCTGGACTGGACTGAATTTCTGGATTTTTTTTTTTACTATTATTATTACAAAACAACACAATTTATTATAGGTCTGTTATTTTATTTAAGCATATTTTATATATTTTTTTAATATGTAGCCTATGCTTACCATGATCAAGTAGCCTACATGTATTAAGCTGTATATTGCAGACAAATTTTTCAGTTTTGCTGCATCAGTTTGTGCTGTTAATGAACAAAATTTGAAAGGCAAATGCATGGACAATCCAGACAATATACGTGTTGTTTTCAGTTCTCTATCTTTCCCTTTCATTTTCTCTGTTCATGAATGAGGATGCAACTGGGAATCTCTGCATTCTTGTGCTGCTCAAGAGAGTGTATTGAGACACAATGTCAGCGGGAAGGAATATATAAAACATTGAGAGAAAGGTTTCACTTGAGGGTCAGGATCCAGAACACAGTCTCTCCGAAGTTTACGAAAGGAAGCTTCCCTCTCATACTAGTGTAAGTCTGAGTACATTTACTCATCATTTGATTTATTGCTGCTATTTTCATTAAAATGAGATTAACATCCAACTCTTCTCTTTTATAATTTATAATGTAGAGATATCAGAAATCAAACAAATGTCCAAACTATTTTTCCCAAAGACTTTGTTTATTCACAATATTTTTGCAATATGATGTCTCTTATTTTTCAACAAAAATTAAACATAAAACACTGGTCAATAGCTTTGAAAGACTGAACATCTACGAAACGTAGAATAAGCCAGATGATAGTGGGTTTAGAAAGCAAAATCTGCCTTCGAGAGAAGACATGTGACCACATAATTAGTTCCTGTTCTTTACATGAAAAGTTGTCAAAACATCTACTCCTCATTTTCTTAGAAATG
The DNA here is from genome assembly GCF_964197995.2 of Scardinius erythrophthalmus. Taxonomy (NCBI): domain Eukaryota; kingdom Metazoa; phylum Chordata; class Actinopteri; order Cypriniformes; family Leuciscidae; genus Scardinius; species Scardinius erythrophthalmus. The sequence continues at coordinate 28,305,150 of NC_138234.1, forward strand.
ACACTATCCAGAAAAGTGATTTTATTTTCTTCAGTTGGCTTTTTTTAAAGCAACGGGGGAAAAAAATTGCTCAAAAGAATGAAATGCTTTATAAATGTAATGACATAGCCTATGCTGGGGAAGAGAAGCTTTCATAATACTTTCTATGAAAACTTGAAACTCAAAATGAGAAGTTTTAGTTGTTTAGAAAACAATCTGTAGAATTCAGAAGGAAACTGTCCACTCCAGGAAATGTTTTGAGAAGCCCCATTACTCAACACATTTGTAATATCTCTATACTGTGAAGTCACTCGTGGGCGTTCCCAGTGCTGTCAATCTAATGTTATTGGTAGACTGCACGTCTAGCCATATAGAAAATACTAGCACAAGTGATATATAAAACTAAGATATCATTCTAATTTGATTAGGAATCAAGCTTAAAAGAATTTCAAGCAGCATTCTGCTGTTGGAAAGTGTTGTTATATTAACCACAGCACATGCTCAGTGCATTAAATCAATAATACATTAACGATCAACAATTAAACTCCCTCATACTGTCAAAAATTACTAAAACGTTATTCATATTTGACAAATAATCAATTTTCTTTTCCCTAATAATCAACATAATGCAGGGGAAACTAATATGGACTGCAGTAGTGCTAAACTGCATCATATAAATATCAACACACAAACTATCAATGTATGAATCAAACTCAATAAGACAGTCGATGGTTTCTTTCCATGCATCATTTTATTATGCATGTAGGCCTACGTGGTTACAGTCAAATCATATAAAACAGTAGAATCGCTTTGCTTGACAAAAGCGCCCCTTTGAAATGAATGGGATCATGCCGCTTTGTACATTCTTATAAAGCTGTAACATGCGTTTAAATGGACAGACATATTACAACTTGTAGATTCCATCTCGTTCTGTTATACAGCAGTGTAACAGTCTGTTTATTATAAAACAGCAAAATTATGAAATGCTTGTTTCACACTGCAAGTGTGAAGGAGACATGAGCTGCAGCAAAAACAAACAAACAAACAAACAAAAAAACAAAAAAAACAAAAAAAAAAAAAAAACATAAGACTTTCGTTAATCTTCGGGACACAAATGAAGATCTTTTTGGTGAAATCTAAGAGCTTTCTGTCCCTCCATTGACAGTCTTAAGACGCAACTACCACTTTGACGATTTAAAAAGTTCATAAAGAGATCGTAAAGCTAATCCATATGATTGCTAATCCATCAAAATTTCAGAAGAGACTCAATTGCTTTATATGATGAACAGATTGAATTTAGGCTTTTATTCACATATAAACATTCATCAACTCACACATCAGGCGTCCGGCCTTCATATGTGGATTACTCAATTACTCGGGAGCAGCTTATTTCATGTAAACGGGATTAGATTGCATCTTTTTAAGCGGAGGTGATACTTAAAATCTGTCCCAGCCACTACAAGAGTATAGTCTACCCTTCTGAGGGACAACAATAATTTAAAATAATGATTTAAAAATACATTTGCAAATAATATTATAATATTGTGTAGTCTATCATAATATAGACACAGCCAGTTTTCATTATTGAGAGAATTATTTGTGATGGAATAATTAGCTAATAATTTCTTTTTATTTGAGTCTAAATGTAGGGACACACCAAACAGACGCCAAAGAACTAGTGCTGATGAAAGCATCGTGTCGGGGCAAAAAACTGCACTTGAACACACCGAGAGAACAGCCGACTGTCAACTAACATGCCCGTTCTGCGCCCGCGTGTAAATGAGACAACTGTCTACTTCTGCAGATATATTCATATATATTCGCCATTCAAAAAGGGAAACCGACGCTGCAGATACACAAAAATGAAACAAAGCAGCGTGTTTTTACCGTTTTGAATATCAATCCCTGCTGAACACTTTCTTTATTCCACTCCGCTCGTGTTAATATTAAAGTCCCCAAGTGGTGAATCCAGCTTTTAATGTTGTTTATATGTCTATGTGGTGAATTTACACATGGTTTAATACAAACCATGTGTAAATTCATAAGTCAATACCATTGCTGAGTATTAAGGCCTGTTCACACCGGGAAATTCGCCGACATTTAATGCTTCGTGACTAAACAAAGGGCGCCAATGTGAGTGTGCACACAGACGCGAAAAACGCCACGCGTAAAAGCGTCATTTTTTAAAAAACGCCTCAGGTTAGTTTTTTTGGTTTGACGCGCCGCGTCAAAAACTATCCGACCAATGAGATTGGCGCTTTTGCTCACGTGTCTGGAGCTTCTGAAGTTACAGTAAAACACAGCTTGGGGGCGCTCAAACACAAAACGGTCTTGCCGAGCACACATACGTAACGGCGAAGAAGATATATGCCGAGTAGCGTCTAAACACTGCCGGGAAGAAATAAGACGAGGAAGATGCAAGGCAAGATGAATGTAGAGCTGCTGGTCTCGTTGGTGTCGGAACATAAAGAACTATGACAAACGCGACAGCGACTACAAAAATCTTGATAAAAGAGAACTGTTATGGAGTGGTATTAAGCGCCATCTAATGTCAGGGAATGAATTTGCATGTTCACTCGGCTCATCGTCAGCGAAAATCGCTTGGGTGTGAACACAAAAAACGCGTTGAAAAACGCTGGCGAATAACGCGCGCCGATATTCGTCCCGGTGTGTACGGGCCTTTAGTCTCAAAAACAGTGATTCTAGTCACGAACTACCTTGTAACCAATCACGTCAACTTGAGCTTGTGTGAGTGGAGGTGGGGCTCATTTGCATATTCATAGAACCGCGTATACTAAATGAGGAAAGAGTGTACAGCTATTTTAAGGCATGAAGATTTTTTTCAAAGAAAAAACGTTTAAATGTCATTTTGGTGATCAAATATGAGCTTTAAAGGCACAATATGTAGTTTTTCGCTGCTAGAGGTCGTCTATGCTAAAGGCGTAGCTTGATGATGCCGAGATTGATCACGGAATCATGGGAGTTGTCTTCACCTCACAGCCAGTGGAAAAGAATCCGATGGGACTCAGGCAGAAATCATATTCATGGATGAGATTATTAATGTTACTGTAGTATGAAGCAGAGCTGGAGCGATTTCTAATGAGAGACGAGCCCGAGAGCATGGTGTGCCCCTGTGTTTACACACAGTTACAGTTTAGTTAGTCTAAGCCGTGCAATCATTTGAAAAGCTATTATGGGAGTGGCTTGATGCAGCACTGCAGATAACTTTGTTAAAAAAATTAATAATAATAATAATAATAAAAAGCTGTCTGCTGTACCATTAGAAAAATGTTCTTGACCCTTAAAAAAGTAATTAATGCTGTCACGTATATCTGCTTCACAGGTTAAACAATTAGCTAATTACAACAATGAAAACGTAAAGTCTGTACAAATACTAGAAAATGTGAAATAATAGAAATAATTGGGAATCATGTAGCAAACAGCCACTTTTTATTTATCGATTATAGCTCATGTCGTTTTGGTCACCTGGCTGTTTCCATACAAAGGTCCAGAAATACAAGTTTTTCGCCAGGTGTGTGAAGTTCTTTTTTACTATTACGTTGCTGTCCTGCCGCCAGAAAAATCGCTGCATTGCTGATCATGTTTTCGAGTATATATCTGCCTTTTCCAGTGAACACAAGAACGTGCAATAATCTCAGACAACTTAATCCCGATAATTTAATCAAAGCCGCAAATTTGTTTGAAAAACCAAATTAAATAGAGATCAGTTATCATGAGAAAGGTATGAAGAATGGATCCCAGTTGTGGTAAACGGAAGCTCACGCACGTTCACTTGATGTGCAAGAACCAATGAGGTTCATTCTTGTGTGTTAAGCAGCACGTTTGAACAGAGCTTCTGTTTGTTGTTAATATGTAAATAAAAGACTAAATTTAAACTGTTCAGCATGTAAAGCGATCATGTTTCTTCAGAAAATGTGGACTAAACCACTTAATTTAAATGGATTCATTTTACAATCTCTTTATTAACGTTTTGAAGCATCAAAGTAGTAGTTGCGTAGACTGTCAAAGGAACAGAATTGGTTCGGAATTCATTAAAAATATCTTAATTTGTGTTTGTGTGTGAATTTTAATTTCAGATGAACTATCCCTTTAACATTATTTGCATCAGAAAAAAACAAAGAAAGCTGTACAAATTCTGTTAAAAGCTACGGAGCCCCCCTAGTCCCACTTTGGCAAAACAAAATTATTATAACTATCTTGTGGCCTCAAGATAGTAACTCGTGGCCTCAAGATACTAACTCGTGGCCTCAAGATAGTAACTCGTGGCCTCAAGATACTAACTCGTGGCCTCAAGATAGTAACTCGTGGCCTCAAGATACTAACTCGTGGCCTCAAGATACTAACTCGTGGCCACGAGAAAGTGAGTTTTTTTAAGGCGAACGTTTCCATGTTAATGTTTCCATGGCGACGCGTCACGCGATTGACCGCAGCCACAATAATACTGTATGACAGATGTGTCGCTTTTATTTCACTTTTCCTTTTTTATTCAAAATATTCACAAACTTGCTTACCATGTCATCAACTAGCCTATCTGAAATTCCGATTCTCACATACGTGTAAGTGAGTGTGTTTAGTCGTTTAAAAACCTTTATAAATAATCTTGATCTATAATAACATGGGCGCTGCAATGTTGTCCGTCGGATTTACAGCACGTGAATTCATCAGTTTCTCCCGAAATAAATGCAAGAAAGTGGCCGGTGAACTGAGAAGAATAGAGTAAACTTTATAGTTCCTTGTATATGTTTGTCTGATATGAATAAAACATGTCGGCAAATTATATTTGAATAGATTGTTATTGCTGCTTCCACAGACATCAGTGTGTTTTACAAACTCCAAATGTATTGTTTTACTCGTGCTTATGTGTATTTAAATATCTGAAACCAAAAATAAACATTATGAAGTTGAAAAAACTGCTTAGTTGTGATATATGACAGCGCTGAACACGTCCGACTCTGGCTCAGCGCCAGCCAATGCGCGAAAGCACAGTTTGGATCTGGCAGCACTGAACATTCTAAATGTGGCGCCGTACTCTCAGATAGGCTAGTTGATGACATGGTAAGCAAGTTTGTGAATATTTTGAATAAAAAAGGAAAAGCGAAATAAAAGTGACATTGATCATACAGTATTATTGTGGCTGCGGTGTATCGCGTGACGCGTCGCCATGGAAACATTAAAAGGAACGTTCCTTGAAAAAACTCACTTTCTCGTGGCCACAAGTTAGTATCTTGAGGCCACGAGTTACTATCTTGAGGACACAAGTTACTATCTTGAGGCCACGAGATAGTTATAATAATTTTTTTTTGCCAAAGTGGGACTAGGGGGGCTCCGTAAAAGCCATGGAATAAGAAAATATTAAATATAAATAAATATAACAAAAAAAAAATTTAATTTAAACTCGATATTCTGATATCCCACAATTCTGACTTTTTTCTCCTCAGAATTGTGATACAAATTCTAAATTGCAAGTTATAAAGTCCGAACTGTGAAATATAAACTCACAATTCCAAGAAAAGAGTCAGATTTGTTTAGATAAATTTGTTATATGTTTAAATATTATTTCATGCTGTAACTGTAGGGCTAATACACTATGTCCCCTATGAACTGCATTAACTGAATATTATGTACATCTATTGTTTACATAATTCAAGCTTTAATAGAAGGGTAATCGCAGGTTTCATCAGTTCAGTCTGTCCGTTTAATGGCTTGCAACCGTCTGCATTTAGCTTCAAAGAGCATCTTCAATGACGCTATTCTATAAAAATGAAGATTATCTTTTTTTCTGATTCTGACATCCAAAGGCACAACAATACATTTTTTTCTCTTATTCCATGGATTTCTCTCGTTTTCCTCCACTTGTTAACACCTTTTTCTGACACACTTTTCTGACACTGTGATGTTTGCTCCCAAATGGTCTATAACTGAGTTCTTTTTCTCCGGCGAATTATGACATAGGCAATAGACACAATAAAAACTACAGTTGAAAGAGTGCCAAGACATATGTAAATGATCGCCGTCCGGTCCGGTCCTTGGTTTGCTTGATTAGATTTGTTTTCTTTTCCTGCTGTTGATTATGGAACCAAAGTTCAGAGAGAAAAAAAAAATTACTGCACAGATATAAAGACAACATATATGTCTGTAATTTATATAAAGCAGCATTCAGACTGGAACATCACCAGTTAACTTTTTTAATTAAAAGCTATATGGTTTGGTTTTACAGACAGGTCTTAGATTAAGCCAGGATTAGGCCTTCGTTCAATAAGGGCATTTAAGTGGCTTTTATAAACGTACCTTAGAAAAAACATTACTGGTGTGAATCTTGAGACAAAACAATGGCTTTGATATATTTTAAGCTATGTGCAAGTGAAAGATGCTTTCAATTAAAACAGCTCAAACATGCATTTTAGTCTGAGATAGACTTAAAGGTGCTCTAATCGATGTCACACGTTTTTTAGGCCGAAACATTTGTTGTACAGCAAACATCTCCTAACTATCCGCTAGCTGCCTTTCCCCTGAACACACTGTAAAAAGAAAGCAGTCTCTGTAGACAGCCTAGGCTCCACAAATGGCAACAAAAACAAACTGGGCCAGCCTGGACCACGAAACATAAACAGTGTTCCAATAACCAACAAGCATGATTTGGTGGTGGGGGGGTTAGTGTGCGTGTGCACATGAAGGGGGGTGTGGGGAGTGGAGGAGAGAGAAGCATTAAGAGGGAAGTTAGCTAGAGGAGACATGTCCTAGACATCAACTAACAATAGAATTATATTCTCTTGAATTTTGATATGGCCGACACACGGCCAAAGAGACGACGTTCCGATGAACAAATAGCACAGAAGGGGGAAAAGGAGAAGGAACGCGCAAAGTCACGAATTTACATCGGAAAAGCCTGTTTCAGGAAGCACGGAAGGAAGGGGGAGGGGAGGGGACGGGACGGGATGAGGAGGAGGGAGGGTCTAGCTAGCCTTCGTTTAGTTTGACAATACTTTGAACGTCAACCAGAAGTGACGTCACCTAACATCACTTAGAGCACCTTTAACCCTTGTCTGTGAAATCGGGAGTATATATATATTAATCAAGCAGTTTCACGCACCCTTGATGATCAGCTGTACATTCTTCTGTTCACTTGAGGGTGTGATGATGCAGCTGAACTCTCCTGCATCAGTGTGAGTGAGATCTGTGAGTTTGATGGAGAAGTTTCCACTCTCATACTCCTCTGGAAAAGTTTCAACTCTAGTCTTGTAACGAGGGTCCTGTTTTGCCACAGAATCTACACCCTTGACTATATCATACACAATCTCACTGTCATTGTGTCTCCAGTGTACAACAGTGTCTTTAGGTTTCAGATCATGTTTAGTGGAAGAACACGGCAGGAGAACAGACCCACCAATAACAGCCTCTACTGTTTCCTGCAGAGACACTGAAATGACAGACACATTAACTGTAAACACCGTCTGACATTTATACATGTAGTATGAATTTATCATTCAAATTCAAAGTTTAGATGCTCACCTTTGTTAATCAGCACTGCAAACACACAGATGAAGCGGCAACTGGAGAGAAACAGAAAAAACAAGTTCCTTTAATTTCTTTACTCTCAACCAACATCATGACATTGTCAACAAGCTTGTTTGTGATGATCAGAGTAGAACTGATCACGCCGGTTAGCAAAAAGATCTCTAACTTGCTGTGATGTAAACACTCTAACGGCGAAGTGTCTGTTTACCTAGGGTGACCAAAGTCCGTAATGATTGAGATGCAGTTTGACCAATGTTTGCGATATATACATGACCGACCGACCAATGGTGGAGTGCGAGAAGGCGGGACCTAAAGCAATGCTAATACGCGCATCAACCCGATCACTTGTTTAGCGTTCATGTAAACACTACACTCAGATTCATCAATCGGAATGAATTCAGTGCGAGTGAAACAAAGGGTGCGCATGTAAACATAATGAATGCAGACTGTAGAAAGCAAAAGCCGAATCCCGGACATTTTGGGCGATCTAGAAATCCCGTCCGGATGCATTTGTTTAGGTCCAAAAGGGGACATGGTCGCCCAGCTGCACAAACTAAAAGCATGATGGGAAGTGATTTGCTGCTGATAAAACACACATCGGCTTAGAGTAATATTGAGGTTTGTTTGTCAAACATGTTAGTCTTTTAACTCTAATTTGCCTGCTCGTCTCCATTCAAGGTAATGTGTTTGGAATTTCAAATGAGCCGAATGCTAAAGGTTGAGACTTTCTAATGCCTTTCTAAGACAAAAAAAATCTGTATTTCACATTCAGTGTGGACAAATTGCTTGTCACAGAAATTACACTCCTATTTAAAAGTAACAAAATCCTGCATGCACATCACTAAATCATGACATAATTATTACATAGTGATTGTTATTATTAATTTTTATGTAGAAAGTTAAAGTGAGATCATTGGGGTAACATGCCCCCCATAATTATTATAATTTGTGGAGTTATTATTTAAAAACATCTTCATTAATATCAGAATGAATAGTCTCTCTCTAAAATTAAAAATATTTATAAATAAACATTAAATGGGATTCATATTAACTGGATTTCATTTGCAAATTGTCACTAAATTGATCATTTTGATACTAAATTGATAATTTATTGATTTATTTCCCTTAATAATATACTGGATGTTGCATAATTACCCTGTAACGTTAGATGCTAAACTCTAAATATGATTTGGCAGTAACTTAGGTGTTCTTGTTCTGATGGGGGAATCTTCACCCAACTTACAAAAAAAACAAAACAAAAAACCCGTTAATATCTTGAATGCACTGTAAAACAAGGCCGATCAGATAAACGTAACTGCATGCACCAAAAAACACAATAAGGAAATACAACATGCTAATGCTAAAGGCACATAATGCTACCGCGGCAGATCTAAAGTGAAATGTGTGGGAGGTAGCGTTATGACTCATTTTTGTGTAAACAGAATTTCATTAAAGATCATAAACATACCCGATGATCAAGGTGCGCCGATAAAACTCATATATGTTATACATTATATTTCTAAAATACTAATTTGTCAGAAAACAAAAAGTATCGGGACTCTGAACCCTTTCCTGGTTTCCGGGTTCTCTCTGTAGCGGAAGTTGTCATAGAAATATGCGGCGGAAATCTATAGTGTTGAAAATATTTTTAGAATATATGACTGCAGCAAATATTATTTGTATATATATATTTTTTTTTTTACTCCAACAGCAAAAAACAAAAACAAACAAACAAACAAAATAAATCGCGATTAAGTTTTCGCGACGTACAACAAGAGGAAAAAAATAGAGAGAGACGGATAGGCAGATTTTCAAATGTACCATCACTCTCTCAGCCGCTGCATTAGAAACCAGTGCTAGTTAGCAGTTTCCTGTTCGTCCCTGCTGGTAGATGCTGGAACTACAGCACTCGATTGCAAAAAGCATGTTTTTTCATAGACACCCTTTCAGAAGTAGGCTATACGTGTTTTCTGATTAAATAAAAAGTATTTTAGAGCTCCTTGTTTGAAACACCTTGTTTGAAGTTTACTTGTTTTTGTAATTTCATGGCAAGTTAAAATGTAACGCAAACTATAATTTTATTAAAAAGCAACAAAAAAATTAGCTACTTGCTTTAATTTTCTTTTTGCCAACTTTATTTAATTGCGAAAAACATTTTTTTTTAAAGATGTAGACCCATTTTTTTCTATTTTAAGTTAATAGTTTTTTTCCCTTTATTTGGATAACTTCGGCTAGGAAAGCATGTAGTTTAAAGTAAAAGATAAAAGAGTCACACAAACACACAGCTGCTGGTTCTCCAAGCAAGTTTTTTTGCAAGCACCAATGTCACGATTACATCAAACATTGGCATATATTCAATATTGTTGAGGAAACTTCCCTGCATTGTCGGTGTTACATTTTCAGTTTCTGAGATTTTCAGTTTCTGTGAGCGGGATGTATGATATGAGTTTTCTTTTGAGTTGGGTTCACTCGACATTGCATCAGCTGTCGCTATGGGGAAACTCCATTCTCCGATAAATACTGAAGAATTAACAAATCATGCCAGCATGAGTAGCCTACGCTGGCCAATGATGTTCAAGCGTTCAAAATAGAGGCGGGCTTAACTGCTATAAGGCGTTGCTGAACATCATTTCCTCATTTCCTCCTTCAAGACATCTGCTGTCTTCACTAAAGGCTTCACCACTCACCTCTTCAGGTTAGCGTTCAGTTCAATGCCCCCCCAGGCAAACCTCTAGATCAGTGCTTAATTTGTAAATTAAAGTCTGCGTGAAGTGAACCGGAAGTTGCAAACGACTTTTCACCAGTGCTGTGACGTATTTCCCAGTGAAACGGAATATTGAACAGAGAGCAGGGTTTTACTCTAGCGCTCCTCCTCTCCATCTCTCGCTCATTACAGACTAACGGTTTGAGGGGAGTGGTTAAGTGTTTCCCAACCCAAGTCCTCAAACCTACATCATCAGAGAATTCCAGACCGGAAGTAACTTTTCAGACTTTGATTAAAGATTACGACGGCAAACAATTTTTTTTCTGTGTTTTAACTTGCACGGATTAATTGTTCACCACAAGACTAGTATGCGCTAACAAAGTAAATAGGGTGAATTTTGATTTCAGTTGGACTTTAATAATTGCCAAATTGAAAAAGAAATTAAAGGCATTGTGACCGAGACTGACCAACACTTAAAGTCCACATGAAATCAAAATTGACCATATTTACTTTGTTTGCCTAAATTGATCGTTTTGTGGTGAACAATTCATCCATGCAAGTCAATCCACACAAAAAAATTTTTTGGCTTCGTAATCTTTAATCAAAATCTGAAAATGCCCCTCCCCTCTGCATTGGAGGACCTTCTCTGATGACGTAGGTTTGAGGAATTGGTTTGGGCAACTCTTAACCACTCCCCTCAAACCGTTAGTCTGTTATGAGCAGAGATGGAGAGGAGGAGCGCTAGAGTAAAACCCTGCCCTCTGTTCAATATTCCATTTCACTGGGAAATGCGTCACAACACTGGAGAAAAGTCGTTTGCAACTTCCGGTTCACGCGGACTTTAAGTTTTCCTGGAACATAAAAAGACTTCATGAACTGACGGCACGAGCATTAACATGTTTCTGCACTGTCCTAACTACAGCCTATTGTCATGGATTTTTTCCCTAAATTAGCTACCTGGGTCTCGTCTACTGGCGACGTCCCCACTCGGGTAGATTATTCCCTAAACTAACTACCTGGGTCTTGTCTACTGGCGACGTCCCCACTCGGGTAGATTATTCCCTAAACTAACTACCTGGGTCTTGTCTACTGGCGACGTCCCCTCTCGGGTAGCTGATATCTGAGTCTCGTCTCCTGGCGACGTCCTCACTTGAATATCTTACCTAGTCTAACTTGTTCCCCTAACTAATTAGTTTTCTTAACTAGCTTCCTACCTAAACTAGCTTCCTACCTAAACTAGCTTCCTGCGCAGGAATAAATCGACAAACAGACCTGCAAATGTCCTTTAAATGCTTTAATCACGGCCAGGAGATCTTCCCGAGCAGTTCTCAGGGAATCTCTCCCAAGAAGCAAGGCCGGAGGATCTCAGACAAATTCCATTGAGAATCCCACCGAAAAACACATATACAACAGTTTTTATAGAATCAGGGTATGGCATAAATGTCAGGCTGCATTACATAATTTCCCCATTATTTGATTGGTTCTTCATATGCAAACCCCTCTGTTACTAGGTAAAGCAAACTCTTATCTTGTGATTACTTATCACAAGGTTTTAACGATGACTTAATTCGTTAATCACAAGATTCTAACAGACTGTCTAGTTTTACTTCCCATAACTATGTTATTCTTACCCGTAGACACATACTCAGAGTCACAAGTTTTTCCCCAAAGAGTTTTGACACATTAAAAGCATATGAATGTTATTCCTGCAAGAAAAACAAATGTTAGTTGATTAATTATTGTTGATTAATTAAAATCCACCACACTATCTAGAGTGTTATTACCATCAGTCATATCACCCTGTAGCCCAAGACTGGTTGCCCACTGAAGCAAAGCAGGGTTGAGCCTGGTTAGTACCTGGATGGGAGACCTCCTGAGAAAACCAAGTTGCTGCTGGAAGAGGTGTTAGTGAGGCCAGCAGAGGGCGCTCACCCTGTGGTCTGCGCGGGTCCTAACCTCTATGGTCCTAACGCCCCAGTAAAGTGACAGGGACACTGTCAAAAGAGCACCATCCTTCGGATGAGACGTTAAACCGAGTTCCTGACTCTCTGTGGTCATTAAAAATCTCAGGATGTCCTTCGAAAAAGAGTAGGGGTGTAATCACGGCATCCTGGCCAAATTTGCCTGTTGGCGTCTGTCCATCATAGCCTCCGAATCATCCCCATATACTGATTGGCTTCATCACTGTCTCCTCTCCACCAGTAAGCTGGGCTGCGTTCAGCCCCGACAAAACGTTGCACAACGTTTTTTAAACAGAAACGCTGATGCGTTGAACACACTGTTCTGATGACGCAAGAGTTCTTACTATGGCAGCTGAGAAGGCCATTCTTTGTGTTCTTTGTGAAGAATTTTCGGAGCCTGATGAAGTCGGTATAAATATGTGTTTAATACTACAAAATATGCCCAATGTTACAGTTACTGCACTTGCCGCCCAGAACAAAAGAGAACATTGCAGAAACTGAAATGGAAGCACACATCTTACCTAATTCAGATTAAAACACATCTATTTAGCCTCACATACTGACTTTATTTGTAGTTCATTCTGTTTTCCCTGTATTTTCTTTCTCATTTTTAGGAAAAGCACTTAATTACCATTGTTTATTTCTATACCAATACACTTGCAATGAAGCTAAAAATGTAAACAACTACATAATTGTTGATATCCTATATTTTTTACAATAAAACTTTAGACAAACATGTCTTCTAATATCCTCAGTTGTTGCGTATACCGAGCTGCATCAAACAAATTTGTAAATTACTTTCCTTGAACCCATTGTGCGAGTTCACTTTAATACCGCGTGCATTATATACATGTTGCTGTTGATTGGACTGCAGTTCTGACACACCCACCAAACAAGAGAAAACGTATCTCAAACCCCGTTGCACACCGGTGCACGCCGTTTCCAGGAAACATGACGTTCAACCCGGAAACCGTAGCAAAACGTTGGGCACCGTTTTGAACTTGAACATGCCCTTGGTGTGTGGTGGGCGTTCTGGTGCAATATGGCTGCCGTCGCATCATCCAGGTAGAAGCTGCACATTGGTGGTGGTTGAGGATATTCCCCCTTTCATGTAAAAGCGTTTTGAGTGCAGAGAAAAGCGCTATATAAATGTAATGAATTATTATTATTATTCTGCCACGCTACGTTGAGACCAAAAATCATTCAGTCGATCAGTGATATTCTCTCACGGACCACGTCTTTGCCTTTTCCACTACACCGATTTCTGATTCTGACTGATCTAACTCCCTTTGCTCGTGTCTATCCTGATTATTATTAGCAGTTCCATCTTCGGGATCTCTTTTCCTCAGAAACACTTACAGCTTACTCGTGGATACGGAAAATGAAAATATGCTTGACTGCCTTTTTGACATTTTGCCGATATGAACTTATTTATATTAGAATAATTCATCAGGTATACACTCTCCAAACTTGATCCTACTCTCCAAACGTTACGCTTTACTGCGTGCAAAACAATAAGCACCCACCAATGATATTGATTTTGAACTTAAGAAACCTGATCAAAAATGTATTTGCTGGAGGGCTGATAGCAAAACATAACCTCCAAATACATTTCCATGAACCCGGGCTTTCTATAACAATTTATTTATGATTTAATGTTGGTTAATATTAAAAATGCACATTATTTACCAAATCTAATTCATTAATTCCTTATTACAAATCAATCGATTGGCAGCAGAATTTAGTAGAGAAATGAAAGTGGCTGCTCTGTTTATTAGTAGCAGTGTTTGGCTGTTTCTCAATATGCGTTCTTAGGCCCCGATCAGAAAGAACGCGCTTTTTGCAGTGAGAGGCGTCTTTTTTAAATTGTATTCTATGGACCACAAATAGTACGTCTCACTTATTTCCGGTTATGTTTACTTTCAATGTACTGTGGTCAATGAGAGTTGAACAAACGCCACCTAAAATGTCTGGAATAATGTCTTATTAAGCGATCTTCTCGTAAGTGATCTTCTCGTACTATGTCATCATCAACCATCGAAGTTCAATTCCAATACTCAAGAATGCAAGTACAGAGGACGCATGAAGGTCATAGACAGTAAAAGAAATGGACACAGCGACCCCATTGGATTCAACGGAGAGAAGTGAAGTCAATTAGAAGCACTCACTTCCTGATGGCTGAGCGACTGCGCAGACTCAAACTGAGCTTGACGACGTAGATGTGACGTGAGCAACCCGTCTGTCTTCTAGTGGCTGTGCCAAGAGAAATCTGAATCATTCCCTTCCGAATCTTGCAGAGACAGAGAGTGTGAGTAGGAGGTGTCCATGAGCTAGGAGCAGGAGAAACTTTTGCTAAGTTTTCTGATTAATTATTTTGTAAATGAGTTGCACAGTTTTGAAAACGAATGTTAAGGGTTGTTTTAAGGACATGTTCGTGCATGCCCGTAGCCAGACACTCTGAAGCGGTCAAATGCGATTCTAAACGAGTCAAAAAGTCGAGACAGGACCCATCGTCAACATTTCTGTGTCCACCACTCTAGTTCATCCAAAACAAACCAGAAAAGAGACTCAAAGTGCTAAATACCGGAATTATCCTTTAACAACAGATTTGACAGCTGCAGTTTATCTTCTGGACATTCAAACCAATATAAACTTACATGTGTGAAACCTTCATGCATTCAAACACTTGTCAAGTTCTCTGACAATAAATGTGTAGATATACAGTAGACAAAGCAGAGATACGGCAATTCTGCTGTTTCCATTAGAGTTTAAGACGACTGTGAGAACTGAGACACATAAATGTATGAAGGTACTGGCACTCGGTTTAAGGTTAAACCTCCACTCTAGACAAAGGTGAGAGACTCTGTTTGTCATTGGTTTTTCAAGTGAACGACCAGTGGAACATATTTCTGGTTTTGCTTTAACACTTAACAGTTGAGTTTAACCACACTCTGTAGCCTGTGTAGTTACACTGTTAGGATTAATATTGATATGCATGAGAACATCCTAAAAAAACAGCTATTAATAAAATCAACAGCATCATCAGGGTTTATTCATGTCACAGGGTCGGATGATAAGACTTGCTTTCACTACAAGAACGCAACCTGTGCAAAATGTAACAGTAAAACAAAATGAAATATAAATGAATAAATAGTCATGAATGTGTCACTGTACTTTTATCTCTGATGACTATAGAAGTGTATTTAAAGTTCTTGTCACTTGACATTAAATTGTTTTTAACTTTTTTGATAATATTTATTTCACAAAACCTTACATAATCAGATCATTGGTCTAGCAGGTTTGCAGACATCTCACCCATAGATTAATAAGAGAGGTGTGACTCATGCCAGTAAAAAAATAAAATTAACCCGCTTTAGACTTTTTTCCTGTTAATTTATTGGTAGGTGCAAACACATGCAAATCCTGAATGAAAAAGATAAAGAATTACACATCGATATGACAAATAACATATATCGATAACAGATGGACTGTTTACAGATCGCATTTTCAATAGTTTTTGTAGCCAAGATTAATGTGCCCATACAGTATATTACACCATAAAATATTATATTCTTGAGTTAAGCACGTGATATTTTAAGAACATGTTATATAGTCAAAGACAGATGCTGTTTGCTTGCTGAATATTTTCCACTTCGGTGAACTAGAAGAGCAACAAGGAAAAAAATGATAGCATTCAGCTGCAGTTGATAAAGATGAATACAAACAAAAAGCTACAATATTTTGTTGGATCATAAAAAATAATTTTATAATAATTTAAATTAAAATCAATATTTAAAACTTAAAGACATTTAGCAATACATATATATATATATATATATATATATATATATATATATATATATATATATATATATATATATATATATATATATATATATATATATATATATATATAAATTAACTTACGTTACAGCTGGTTTGGGTCTTGAAGCTGATATATAACTTGTGTCCGCAGATCAGTGTGAATGTGTTTGTCCAACTTTTCTGTTTTTCCAGCAGCAAAAACTAAGAATGAAACAGTAAAATTCAGATTCAATATTTACTAACGGTTATATTACGATTTCTTAAACTGTAAAAATATATGGAGACACACACAAAAGATCCAAAATAGTCAAAGGTAGGCTATAATTAAAAACTTCTGCTGCCTATTTAGATTAGATTAGATTCAACTTTGTCATTGCTTATGTTACAGTACAAGGCAACAAAGTACAGTTAGCATCTAACCAGCAGTGCATTTGTAGCAGTATTTACAGTTGATAATAAATATGAATGGGTAATAAATATTTATTTGAACACAATATTGTTCACATTTTTAAAACACTAAGAGTCATATCTCACCGATCAGCACAATGAGCAGAAGCCCGTTCATCAGTCCAGATATGATGGTAATAATGTGCCATTGTGTCTGATTCTGATCAATAAACTCCAGCGCTGTATGATTGTGACACTCAATTGTATGATTGTGACACTCAGTTAGTTGAGTTGATTCTGTAAAGAAAGTGTCCAGTCTCTTACAGTAAACAACTTTTGTGCAATGTGCAATGGCTAAAGATTTAAAGCGAGAATTATGATAATATAATTATGTTTTTCATATCTAAAAATGTATAATGTCAAGTATGTATGTAAGCAGTGATCATTAGTGAGTCTTGATCACTGAAAAAGTAAATGAACTCACCGGTGAAGTGCAGTCTGGTGCTCTTGCTGAGTTTTGGAGGTGTGCCTGTTTTCATACAGTAATAAACTCCTAATTCATCAGCAGTCACATTATTAATAACCAGACGGTGTTTAAATATCACAGAATATTTCTTTATGAATGCATTATTTAAGTAAAAAGGTGATTTTGGTGGTAGGAATGATCGTAGAATCACTGTTGGAGGATCTGGTGTTTTCAGTAAAATCCAATAAACCTCATTTTCATCAAGATCACAGTTTATGGTCACATTTGATCCCAAATCAGTGAGTTGATCTGAGACTGCAGCTCGACAACAGATTAATACATCTATAAGATAGAAATAAATTAAGATTACCCACATAAAACCCTGATGCATATCATATTTTTTTTTTATTTAATTTGAATAAGTTTACAAAGCCTGTATATATAGCCATATCACATAATAAACTCACAGAGCTGAAGCTGAATGATCTTCATGTTGTTCTTGATTAAAACACCTCAATATGATTCTGTTTCCCTCCACACAACATTTAAGATGAATCTACTGCAGCTCTGAAGAGACAGGACAGGAAGACAAATAACCTTCCACATCAAGCAGAGGAAGTCTAAGTCAGACTCACTCTGACCACACTTTTTTCAACATCTAACGCCCTTATTGCCATCACCACTTTATTAATAAACTTAAAGGGATATGCCCAAAAATGAAAGTTCTGTCATCATTTACTCACCCTCAAGTTGTTCTAAACCTGTATAAATGTCTTTCTTCTGTTGAACACAAAAGAAGACATTTTAAAGAATGTTGTAATCAAACAGTTGATGGACCCCATTGACTTCCATAGTAGAAAAAACAAAAAACAAAAAAAAAAAAAAACGATATAAGTCAATGGGGTCCATCAACTGTTTGGTTACTGACATTCTTCACGATATCACAATAATACAGGAGAAAGAAACTCATACAGGGTTGGAACAATTTGAGGGTGAGTAAATGATGACACAATTACTATACCTGAACTATACCTTTAAGCATGTTTTTATATTTGATCACATTACAGTTTTTCTCAGTTGCTTTGGTAAATTTCTCAGAACACAATTGAAATTCTCAAAATTATTGTCCAACCTCCACATCATCTAGTCACTTATGCACAGCATAAAAGCAATTTAACATTATTTTTAACAAATTGCCAATGATTTGGAACATGCCTGCAAATGATGTACAATTTCTCATACAGTGCTGCGTACAGTTGTAATGTCAGGCTCCGGTCATATGGGTTGGTCTTGTTCTTAGTTTGGTGACAGGATCCTGACACTCATGTGGTGTGTTGTGTGGGTTTGGATGGTGTTGTCTGGATCCAGGCTCCGCCCATAGCCATGGGAACGTATTGTTGGAAACTTTTCCTTCGTCAGAGCAGAGACCAGGAGACGTTGGGATCGCGTTCAAACAGAAGTTATTCTTTTATTGAGAACTCTATGTGCGTTGCAGCAGTTCGTCCAAAAGTCTAATCTAAGGAACGTTGCTTTGCAATTTTATATACATTTAGGGGAGGGATTTACATTGAGGTTGAACAAAGCATGTAAATGAAGTATACAGGTTGAGGAACCCGCCCTAGACTCCAGAGTGTTACCAGTCCTAATCCAATCAGCCTAACTATTCAACGTCTGGGGCTGGGGCTCTGGCTCCAAGAGCCATTAAAGACAAAAGGTGAGAGTCTGACTCATTTAACTTCCAATAGAAAAACAGGTCTGGCAGGAATCTCTTGCTGGAAACTCAATAATCATCATTTATACCTCAAATGCTAAAATCAGTATTGGAAACCTAAATTAAACATTTAAACACTTCCCCCTTTGAGAGTTTCTAATAACTCTCACAAAATGCAAATTTAGACACTTAAAATTTCATTCTTGTAACTTGTGATCGTTACAGGCACAGGATTTTCTGTAATTGCATGCTGACACAGAAACAAACATGCAATTAGGGTCCGTGAAGTCCTTACGGGTAATAGTCTTTTAGGGTTGTATCCTCTGTTCAATCTGAGTCTGCTATTGTTGTTCCTTCTTTCCCTATTTCTTAATTCATGAGACACCTAAAAGGAACAGTGAGGTGAGGATGGACTAGTGGTTGGGAAGGCCTATGAGGGAGTCTTCACCGCAGGGTTGGCCCCCGAAGCCTGTTGCATTCGGTTCTTCCCTGGGCTCCTCACTGGTCCGTGTCCTATCCTATCCCTGTAGGGGGAGGAACAACTTTGCAGTGTGACACATGAGTCCATGTTTTCTTTCCCTGGCACAACACTGCAGCTGCCTTAATCAACATTACTTTATGTGGTCTGTGCCACTTAGGTTCTAACGGCTTGTGTCTGAATGATTTTATCATGACCCATTGACCTGGGACGATTGTGTGTCCACCCTCTGGTGGAGTCTGCCAACAAGACTCAACTCTCTCTCTGGCACTCTGTACTGCCTTTGTGAGGTTTTCACAGTAAGAGATCAGGGCATCTGAGGCAATGTGTACATCAGCATTTCTAAGATCAATCACACCTGGCATCTGCATTGGGCGTCCTGTAATAATCTCATGAGGACTCAGTCCTACTGATCTGTTAGGTGACGCTCTCATACTACACAGTACAGCTGGCAAAGCTTCAACCCATGGTACTCCTTCCTGATGCATTTTGCTTAGCCTGGTTTTGATTGTTCTGTTTGCTCATTCAACCAGTCCTGATGCTTGTGGCCTGTAGGGGCAGTGAAGATTCCACTTAATCTTCAACATTTTAGACACTTCTTTAACTACCTGTCCTGTGAAATGAAGTGTACCCTGATCTGAGTCAATGCAATCTGGTAATCCCCATCTGGGAATGAAATCAGTGACAAGATATTTAGCAGTATGTGCAGCGGTAGCATGCCCTGTTGGATAAGCTTCTACCCATCTTGAGAATGTCTATTATTACCAAAACGTCAGTTTTGTTGATGGTGTCGTTTGGTGTCATTTTGTCACCTTTTACCATATCAAGGCAAAAGCCAAAGAAGAAGCAGCTTGTTGTGTATGCTGGTGGAGAAGCAGCAGCAGTGATGGTGGCAAATAGACAGCGACTTTTGTTGCAGCTTGAGTTGTTACATATCGAAGAACAGATCATTTATAGTTCTCAGATTATTTATTTATTTTTTACCTGAGGGTGGGGTTCAAGTAGACCAATTACAGTGTTTGCAGTTTTTGGACAGGTGGACAGGTGGATTTTTGGACAGGTGCAGTTCAGGCTACGCCATAGGCTATGCATGCTACACACAGCCTACAACATGGCTATGGCGTGAGTTCGACAGAGCAAGAGAAGCAGTGCAGACTAGAGTGATACGCAATGATTGGCAGGATGATGGCAGAAGCAAAAGCAAAAGATACTTTTTTAAATAAAAGTGGAATTTCTTTGTTTAATAGAAGTGAATTTGTCTGTGTTTTATGGTTATAACTAAGCATTTGTTTTAAAGTGGGGGGGGGGGGGGTGGAATCCAAACCTTCCGGTTGAAACTTACACTCGATATTCTGATATCCCACAATTCTGACTTTTTTTCTCCACAGAATTGTGATATGAATTCTAAATTGCAAGCTATAAAGTCCAAATTGTGAAATATAAACTCACAATTCCAAGAAGAGTCAGATTTGTTTAGATAAAATTGTTATAGGTTTAAACATTATGTCATGCTGTAACTGTAGGGCCAATACACTATGTCCCCTATGAACTGCATGAACTGAAGATTATGTACATCTATTGTTTACATAATTCAAGCTTTAATAGAAGGGTAATCACAGGTTTCATCAGTTCAGTCTGTCCGTTTAATGGCTTGCAAGCGTCTGCATTTAGCTTCAAAGAGCATCTTCAATGACGGTATTCTATAAAAATGAAGACCATCTTTTTTTCTGATTCTGTCATCCAAAGGCACAACAATACATTTTTTTCTCTTATTCCATGGATTTCTCTCGTTTTCCTCCACTTGTTAACACCTTTTTCTGACACATTTTTCTGACACTGTGATGTTTTCTCCCAAATGGTCTATAACTCAGCCTGAGTTCTTTTTCTCCGGCGAATTATGAAATAGGCAATAGACACAATAAAAACTACAGTTGAAAGAGTGCCAAGACATATGTAAATGATCGCCGTCCGGTCCGGTCCTTGGTTTGCTTGATTAGATTTGTTTTCTTTTCCTGCTGTTGATTATGGAACCAAATTTCAGAGAGAAAAAAAAAATTACTGCACAGATATAAAGACAACATATATGTCTGTAATTTATATAAAGCAGCATTCAGACTGGAACATCACCAGTTAACTTTTTTAATTAAAAGCTATATGGTTTGGTTTTACAGACAGGTCTTAGATTAAGCCAGGATTAGGCCTTCGTTAAATAAGGGCATTTAAGTGGCTTTTCTAAACGTACCTTAGAAAAAACATTACTGGTGTGAATCTTGAGACAAAACAATGGCTTTGATATATTTTAAGCTATGTGCAAGTGAAAGATGCTTTCAATTAAAACAGCTCAAACATGCATTTTAGTCTGAGATAGACTTAAAGGTGCTCTAATCGATGTCACACGTTTTTTAGGCCGAAACATTTGTTGTACAGCAAACATCTCCTAACTATCCGCTAGCTGCCTTTCCCCTGAACACACTGTAAAAAGAAAGCAGTCTCTGTAGACAGCCTAGGCTCCACAAATGGCAACAAAAACAAACTGGGCCAGCCTGGACCACGAAACATAAACAGTGTTCCAATAACCAACAAGCATGATTTGGTGGTGGGGGGGTTAGTGTGCGTGTGCACATGAAGGGGGGTGTGGGGAGTGGAGGAGAGAGAAGCATTAAGAGGGAAGTTAGCTAGAGGAGACATGTCCTAGACATCAACTAACAATAGAATTATATTCTCTTGAATTTTGATATGGCCGACACACGGCCAAAGAGACGACGTTCCGATGAACAAATAGCACAGAAGGGGGAAAAGGAGAAGGAACGCGCAAAGTCACGAATTTACATTGGAAAAGCCTGTTTCAGGAAGCACGGAAGGAAGGGGGAGGGGAGGGGACGGGACGGGATGAGGAGGAGGGAGGGTCTAGCTAGCCTTCGTTTAGTTTGACAATACTTTGAACGTCAACCAGAAGTGACGTCACCCAACATCGCTTAGAGCACCTTTAACCCTTGTCTGTGAAATCGGGAGTATATATATTAATCAAGCAGTTTCACGCACCCTTGATGATCAGCTGTACATTCTTCTGTTCATTTGAGGGTGTGATGAGGCAGTTGAACTCTCCTGCATCAGTGTGAGTGAGATCTGTGAGTTTGATGGAGAAGTTTCCTCTCTCATACTCCCTTGGGAAAGTTTCAACTCTATTCTTGTACCGAGGGTTCTGTAACTCTAGTGTATCTTCACCCTTGACTATATCATACACAATCTCACTGTCATTGTGTCTCCAGCTCACATCAGTGTCTTGAAGTTTCAGATCATGTTCAGCGGAAGAACACGGCAGGAGAACAGAACCGCCAATAACACCCTCTCTATGTACCGTTTCCTGCAGAGACACTGAAATGACAGACACATTAACTGTAAACACAGTCTGACATTTATACATGTAGTATGAATTTATCATTCAAATTCAAAGTTTAGATGCTCACCTTTGTTAATCAGCACTGCAAACACACAGATGAAGCGGCAACTGAAGAGGAACAGAAAAAACAAGTTCCTTTAATTTCTTTACTCTCAACCAACATCATGACATTGTCAACAAGCTTGTTTGTGATGATCAGAGTAGAACTGATCACGCCGGTTAGAAAAGATCTCCAACTTGCTGTGATGTAAACACTCTCTCGGCGAAGTGTCTGTTTACCTAGGGTGACCAAAGTCCGTAATGATTGAGATGCAGTTTGACCAATGTTTGCGTTATATACATGACCGACCGACCAATGGTGGCGTGCGAGAAGGCGGGACCTAAAGCAATGCTAATACGCGCATCAACCCGATCACTTGTTTAGCGTTCATGTAAACACTACACTCAGATTCATCAATCGGAATGGATTCAGTGCGAGTGAAACAAAGGGTGCGCATGTAAACATAATGAATGCAGACTGTAGAAAGCAAAAGCCGAATCCCGGACATTTTGGGCGATCTAGAAATCCCGTCCGGATGCATTTGTTTAGGTCCAAAAGGGGACATGGTCGCCCAGCTGCACAAACTAAAAGCATGATGGGAAGTGATTTGCTGCTGATAAAACACACATCGGCTTAGAGTAATATTGAGGTTTGTTTGTCAAACATGTTAGTCTTTTAACTCTAATTTGCCTGCTCGTCTCCATTCAAGGTAATGTGTTTGGAATTTCAAATGAGCCGAATGCTAAAGGTTGAGACTTTCTAATGCCTTTCTAAGACAAAAAAATCTGTATTTCACATTCAGTGTGGACAAATTGCTTGTCACAGAAATTACACTCCTATTTAAAAGTAACAAAATCCTGCATGCACATCACTAAATCATGACATAATTATTACATAGTGATTGCTATTATTAATTTTTATGTAGAAAGTTAAAGTGAGATCATTGGGGTATCATGCCCCCCATAATTATTATAATTTGTGGAGTTATTATTTAAAAACATCTTCATTAATATCAGAATGAATAGTCTCTCTCTAAAATTAAAAGTATTTATAAATAAACATTAAATGGGATTCATATTAACTGGATTTCATTTGCAAATTGTCACTAAATTGATCATTTTGATACTAAATTGATAATTTATTGATTTATTTCCCTTAATAATATACTGGATGTTGCATAATTACCCTGTAACGTTAGATGCTAAACTCTAAATATGATTTGGCAGTAACTTAGGTGTTCTTGTTCTGATGGGGGAATCTTCACCCAACTTACAAAAAAAACAAAACAAAAAACCCGTTAATATCTTGAATGCACTGTAAAACAAGGCCGATCAGATAAACGTAACTGCATGCACCAAAAAACACAATAAGGAAATACAACATGCTAATGCTAAAGGCACATAATGCTACCGCGGCAGATCTAAAGTGAAATGTGTGGGAGGTAGCGTTATGACTCATTTTTGTGTAAACAGAATTTCATTAAAGATCATAAACATACCCGATGATCAAGGTGCGCCGATAAAACTCATATATGCTATACATTATATTTCTAAAATACTAATTTGTCAGAAAACAAAAAGTATCGGGACTCTGAACCCTTTCCTGGTTTCCGGGTTCTCTCTGTAGCGGAAGTTGTCATAGAAATATGCGGCGGAAATCTATAGTGTTGAAAATATTTTTAGAATATATTACTGCAGCAAATATTATTTGTATATATATATTTTTTTTTTTACTCCAACAGCAAAAAACAAAAACAAACAAACAAACAAAATAAATCGCGATTAAGTTCTCTTACGAGAGGTTCTCTCGTATTGCGTAAGCTCTGCTTACGCAGCGGGAAAAGCCTTCTTTTCTCGAGATACTGAAACCAAAAATTATCCTTAATTTCATATATTGTCAACGCAGTGCGGCTGCAGGCAGCTGAGCTAGAGCGGCATACTGCGCGCTCATTGGCTGCCGCGCGGCAACTGCTTAAGCCTACCAGTGAGCCTGGCGTGACGTCACGCCCAATGAGGGCGCGCACGACCTTGCGCGTCATAGCCCGCCAGAATGGGCGGCGTCAGAGCGTATATAAGGAAGGCTCGTAGGCTATATTCTCTGATTTCTGTCTTTTCAGCGAAGCACTCGCATCGCTGGTCTCTGAGAGGAAACCGTCGCCGTGGCCTTCTTGGATCAAGCTAACGAGCCAGCTTAGGACAGCCTGAGGAAGCCGGACGATCTCTTCGCCGCCTTCAGCCTGCCGTGCCAGCTCAGCTATCCGGCGATACATATCCTTCCGTGTTAAGCTCTTTGTGTGTATTGCTTTTCTCCGCAGCACTCTAAAAGAGCACGAGGCGTTGTTTCAAATGCCTCGCACCACGTGCGGCTCATGCCGCTCACCGCTCAGCGACGGAGACCGCCATCTTCTCTGCGCTCTCTGCCTGGGACGGGATCACGCAGCCGTCGCATTTTCCTCGGGCGGCTGCGAATGCTGTGAAGAGCTGCAGATGTCGACCCTGCGGGCTCGACTCGCCCTCTTTTCAGACGCCGCTCCTGCCGTTGCTGGGCCGCGTAAGAAAAAACGCCGCTCACAACGCCCACCGGAGCCTGAGACACGAGCCAAGGCCTCGCCGGAGCCTCTCCCGCGAGCCTCGCTCTCTCCCTCTCCGCCCCCGCTCCCCGACGCGCAGCCGACGGCTCTCGCCCTCGATGCCGTCGACACAGCGGATGAAGCGGACGACAACGATCGGCTGGACACATGCTCCTTGTTAGCGTGGACGGAGCTACGGAGAAGGGGTATGACCGGATTCCACCGGTCGAACAGGCGGTTGCAGCGCATCTTTGCCCCCCATCCGCGAGATGGCGCTCAAAGGTTGCCCTCCCGTCCAAAGCCTGCAGGACTACTTCGGCGTTCGCCAGCCGCGCTTTCTCCGCCGCTGGGCAAGCCGCCTCAGCCCTGCACACTATGGCGATCCTTCAAGTTCTCCAGGCGGACCTCCTCCGCCAGCTTGACGAGGGAGAACTGGACAGATCGGCCCTAACCAACCTGCGCAGTGCGACGGACCTTTCCCTTCGCACGACCAAGACAGCAGCCCAAGCGATCGGACGATCCATGGCTTCGCTGACCGTCATCGAGCGCCACCTTTGGTTAACTCTCGCCGATATGGGGGAACAAGAGCGATCCGTCTTCCTGAACGCCCCGCTCTCGCCTACTGGTCTCTTCGGCCCGGCAGTGAGCGGCCTCGTGGACCGTTTTTCTGAGGTACAGAAAGCGTCACAGGCCATGAACCTCTTCCTGCCCCGCCGCTCGAGCTCCGCTGCAGGCCGCTCTAGCCAGCCTCCTGCACGCAGCTCCGCACAGCGGCCGTCTCGACCCCCAGACTCTAAGCAGCGCCAGCGCGGCCGCCCCAGGTCCCGCTCCACCAGCCAGCACAGGCCGCCGCCCCCGCGTGGGCCTCGGCCTAAGGTAACGCTGAAGCCCGAGCCTGCTAAGTCCTCCTAGCACCCGTCGGGAGGAAAAGACGGGCGGCTCCCGCCGCGGCCGGACCACCGTCGAAACTAAGATGTATCCCTCTGCCAGTCCCCTTGTCAAAGGCTACTGCAGTAGTGCCCACAGCAGCCAACGAGCCAGTTTCGCAACTCTCTCGCCTGCACACAAACGCCGTTTTTACGGCGACCCAGATAAATCGAATAAAGAGCGTAATGTCTGGTCAGACGGCTCACGCCGTCAGTGTTATGAGTGTAGTAAACATGCCCACTTCCCAGTGCTCATCACTACACACAAGCACAAATTCCCCTGTGTACCCCACAGAGTGCACTCACATAAGGCGCGCTACGGCCGCTCGAGTGATAACTGTAGGTCACGTGCCCACACTTCAGTGCTCACACCTACACAGTGCTCGCTCTGTCCCACACGCTTGGGTAACGGAACATTCTGCCACTGGCCGCGTGTTAATACAGAGCCCTGTGCCCGCTACACAGCACGCACACTCTCAGCTAAACATGTACGAGCCAGCCACCGGCTGTGTGTTAATAAAGAGCCCTGTGCCCGCTACACAGCACGCACACTCTCAACTAAACATGCACGAGCCAGCCACCGACGGTGTGCTAATAAAGAGCCCTGTGCCCGCTACACAGCGCGCGCACCCTCATGTAAACACGCACAAGTCAGCCACCGGCTGTGTAATAATAAAGAGCTCTGTGCCCGCTTTACAGCACGCACACTCTCCGATAAACATCCACGAGCCCGCCCCGCTTCTGCGCCGCGAGCCGTCTCACAAAGCGCTCTCTCACAGCGCTGTTCAGCCGGCTGCCGCCATCTGCGAACCCCCGTTCCCCCTCACTGCCACTGCGCGATTCGCGCTTACACCGCCACAGATTCCCCGTCCCGCGCTGCGCGACGAGCGAGAGTCAGAGGCGATTCGACCCCTAGCTATGAGTGCGAATGCATGGAAAGCTATCCAGGGTGTGTCGAAGTGGGTACTGAACACAGTGATAAAGGGCTATTCGCTTCAATTCGCTCGCCGCCCTCCGCGCTATCGCGCTCGGGCCGAGACTACAGTGAAAGCGGATGCAGCGCATCTGCTTCACACAGAAATAGCGAATTTGCTGCGCAAAGGGGCGATAGAACGGGTTCTCCCTCCGGGTTCCGAGGCAGGCGTATACAGCCGCTATTTCCTCGTACCCAAGAAGGGCGGAGCACTCAGACCTATATTGGATCTGAGATATTTGAACAAAACGCTTATGAAACGGCCGTTCAAAATGCTCACAACCAGTCAAATCCTCGCGCAGATTCGCCCGGGGGACTGGTTCATATCTCTCGACCTGAAAGACGCGTACTTTCAGATTCAGATTATACCCCGTCACAGGCCATTCTTGAGATTCGCCTTCGACGGCCAGGTATATCAGTACACTGTCCTGCCGTTCGGCCTATCCCTGGCACCCCGTACATTTACGAAGTGCATGGATGCGGCTCTCGCACCCCTGAGATCGAGGGGAATGCGAATCCTGAACTATCTGGACGATTGGCTGATTATAGCGCACTCGGCGGAGGAACTAGTTTCCCACAGAGAAGCGCTTCTCGGTCACCTGCAAAGCTTGGGTCTTTCCGTGAACTGGGACAAGAGCTCTCTAGCCCCCAGCCAGTCTATCACTTTTCTGGGTATAGACCTGGACTCGGCGGCAATGACAGCCAGACTGTCCGCACAGCGCGCGCGCTGTGTTCGACACCTCGCCGCCTCCTTTCAGGAGGGAAAAGTTTTTCCATTGAAAACTTTTCAGAGGTTGCTGGGCCACATGGCATCAGCAGCAGCTGTCCTGCAGCTGGGTTTACTCCGAATGCGTCCGCTTCAACGCTGGCTAAAAACAGAAACGCCCCGCAAAGCATGGATTTCAGGCCGTACTCCAATCAGAGTGACTCAGCGCTGTGTTACAGCCCTGCAGCCCTGGCTGACGGCCGAATGGTATCAGCGGGGAGTGTCGATGGGAACCATCGCACACCGCAAAGTGATCTCGACAGACGCGTCCAACATGGGTTGGGGAGCGACTCACGAAGGCAGTCCGATTTGCGGCCCGTGGTCGAATACGGAGAAAGACCTTCACATAAACTGTCTAGAGATGCTGGCGGTCGAGAGAGCGTTGAAGCACTTTCTACCGCTTATACGGGGACACCATGTGCTAGTTCGCTCGGACAACATGTCAGTGGTGTCGTACGTGAACCGCCAGGGTGGAATCAAATCCAGAACCCTGTGCGCGCTCGCAGAGCGCCTCCTATCCTGGGCTCAGGGCCCGTTGCGCTCCCTAAGGGCAGCTCATGTACCCGGTCGTTTGAACGACGGCCCGGACAGACTGTCCAGGGACAACGTTCCCCCAGGGGAATGGTCTCTACACCGCCAGACGATACAGACGCTTTGGCGTCGTTTCGGCGAAGCGAAAATCGACCTCTTCGCCACGAGCGAGAACGCTCAGTGCCAGAGGTTCTTCTCGAAACGGGAAGACGCGCTGGCCCAGACCTGGCCCAGCGCCCCGCTGTACGCGTTCCCACCGATCTCGATGCTAACTCAAGTGCTAGCGAGGATCAGGAGTTTGAACTGCGCAGTGCTCCTCATAGCCCCGCGTTGGGAAAACCAACCATGGTTCCCCGAGCTAATGAGACTGGCAGACACAGCCCCATGGCCGATTCCGGTGAGGAGAGATCTCCTCTCTCAAGCCCGAGGCTCGATTCTGCATCCCCATCCAGAGCACTGGTCTCTGCATGCGTGGATAATCAACGATTACTCGTTGGCTTGCCAGAAGGGGTAATTAACACGATCACGCAGTCCAGAGCCCCCTCGACGAGGCGGCTCTATGCGTCTAAATGGTCAGTGTTTAACAAGTGGTGTGTGAATAAGGGTTCTAATGCTCGAACCTGTGGAGTTCCACAGGTACTGAAATTTCTCCAAGAGATGTTGGACGCGGGCAGGTCCCCCTCCACGCTCAAGGTTTATGTCGCGGCCATAGCAGCGTTCGCTGAGTCGGCGCGCGGCCGTGCACTGGGCAGAAATGAACTCATTACCCGCTTTCTACGCGGGGCCAGGAGAATGAACCCTCCACGGCCCCCGACGGTTCCTATTTGGGACCTGTCCCTGGTCCTGGAGTCCTTAAAAGCGCATCCCTTTGAGCCTTTGGACTCAGTGGAGTTGAAATACTTGACGCTTAAGACCGTTTTTCTGCTAGCTCTGGCTTCAGTTAAACGTGTGGGAGATTTACACGCGCTGTCCATCAGCGCGTCGTGCCTCGAGTTTGGACCTAACGACTCGTTAGCCATTCTCAAACCGAAGCACGGCTATGTCCCCAAAGTGTTAGGCACTCCCTTCAGGACTCAGGTCGTTACCCTATCGGCTCTGCCGTCCTCCAGCAGTGAGGAAGGGGTCAACTGCCTTTGCCCGGTCAGGGCGTTAAGGTGTTATGTGACGCGCTCTGCAGCCTTCAGGTTCTCAGAGCAGCTTTTCGTTTCGTTTGGCGGGCGCACCAAGGGTCGCGCCGCTTCGAAACAGACACTGTCCAGATGGATAGTAGACGCTATTGCAGCAGCTTATGCGTCAAAAGACCTGCAATGTCCGTTAGGCATACGGGCTCATTCCACCAGAGGCATGGCCTCATCGTGGGCATGGTCCAGTGGGATTTCCATTGATGACATTTGTAAGGCGGCGGGCTGGGCGTCCCCCTCCACATTTGTTAGGTTTTATAACCTGGAAGTTCCCGCTATGCAGGCTAAACTTCTGTCAGTCTAGTCGTGATTCGTGTCCTGCCCAAGGGTCAGGCTGTATTTCCGATTAGCTTGTCTGTTGAGCTGCACGCTCAGGGTATCAGTTAACATGAACCGGCAGAGCCGTTCTGTGTTTTTTCCCTATGTGTGCTTATGAACATGTGTTGGCCCGCACCGCTGGCCACCTGTTAATCACCTCTATGTTTTTCTATGAGTCATATGTGATTGTTAGGCTCGCACGGCGTGGACAAAGGGTTCCCGCTGCGTAAGCAGAGCTTACGCAATACGAGAGAACCTCTCGTAAGAGAACGATACTTGGTTACTCACGTAACCTCGGTTCTCTCTAGAGAGGGAACGAGTATTGCGTTCCCTGACCGTGCTGAGCCTATCGCTCGCGTCGCTTCAGTCGACAGAAAACAGAGAATATAGCCTACGAGCCTTCCTTATATACGCTCTGACGCCGCCCATTCTGGCGGGCTATGACGCGCAAGGTCGTGCGCGCCCTCATTGGGCGTGACGTCACGCCAGGCTCACTGGTAGGCTTAAGCAGTTGCCGCGCGGCAGCCAATGAGCGCGCAGTATGCCGCTCTAGCTCAGCTGCCTGCAGCCGCACTGCGTTGACAATATATGAAATTAAGGATAATTTTTGGTTTCAGTATCTCGAGAAAAGAAGGCTTTTCCCGCTGCGTAAGCAGAGCTTACGCAATACTCGTTCCCTCTCTAGAGAGAACCGAGGTTACGTGAGTAACCAAGTATCGTTTTCGCGACGTACAACAAGAGGAAAAAAATAGAGAGAGACGGATAGGCAGATTTTCAAATGTACCATCCCTCTCTCAGCCGCTGCATTAGAAACCAGTGCTAGTTAGCAGGTTCCTGTTCGTCCCTGCTGGTAGATGCTCGATTGCAAAAAGCATGTTTTTTCATAGACACCCTTTCAGAAGTAGGCTATACGTGTTTTCTGATTAAATAAAAAGTATTTTAGAGCTCCTTGTTTGAAACACCTTGTTTGAAATTTACTTGTTTTTGTAATTTCATGGCAAGTTAAAATGTAACGCAAACTATAATTTTATTAAAAAGCAACAAAAAAATTAGCTACTTGCTTTAATTTTCTTTTTGCCAACTTTATTTAATTGCGAAAAACATTTTTTTTTTAAAGATGTAGACCCATTTTTTTCTATTTTAAGTTAATAGTTTTTTTCCCTTTATTTGGATAACTTCGGCTAGGAAAGCATGTAGTTTAAAGTAAAAGATAAAAGAGTCACACAAACACACAGCTGCTGGTTCTCCAAGCAAGTTTTTTTGCAAGCACCAATGTCACGATTACATCAAACATTGGCATATATTCAATATTGTTGAGGAAACTTCCCTGCATTGTCGGTGTTACATTTTCAGTTTCTGAGATTTTCAGTTTCTGTGAGCGGGATGTATGATATGAGTTTTCTTTTGAGTTGGGTTCACTCGACATTGCATCAGCTGTCGCTATGGGGAAACTCCATTCTCCGATAAATACTGAAGAATTAACAAATCATGCCACTATGAGTATCCTACACTGGCCAATGATGTTCAAGCGTGCAAAATAGAGGCGGGCTTAACTGCTATAAGGCGTTGCTGAACATCATTTCCTCATTTCCTCCTTCAAGACATCTGCTGTCTTCACTAAAGGCTTCACCACTCACCTCTTCAGGTCAGCGTTCAGTTCAATGCCCCGCCAGGCAAACCTCTAGATCAGTGCTTAATTTGTAAATTAAAGTCCGCGTGAACCGGAAGTTGCAAACGACTTTTCACCAGTGCTGTGACGTATTTCCCAATGAAACGGAATATTGAACAGAGAGCAGGGTTTTACTCTAGCGCTCCTCCTCTCCATCTCTCGCTCATTACAGACTAACGGTTTGAGGGGAGTGGTTAAGTGTTTCCCAACCCAAGTCCTCAAACCTACATCATCAGAGAATTCCAGACCGGAAGTAACTTTTCAGACTTTGATTAAAGATAACGACGGCAAACAATGTTTTTTCTGTGTTTTAACTTGCACGGATTAATTGTTCACCACAAGACTAGTATGCGCTAACAAAGTAAATAGGGTGAATTTTGATTTCAGTTGGACTTTAATAATTGCCGGATTGAAAAAGAAATTAAAGGCATTGTGACCGAGACTGACCAACACTTAAAGTCCACATGAAATCAAAATTGACAATATTTACTTTGTTTGCCTAAATTGATCGTTTTGTGGTGAACAATTCATCCATGCAAGTCAATCCACACAAAAAAATTTTTTGGCTTCGTAATCTTTAATCAAAATCTGAAAATGCCCCTCCCCTCTGCATTGGAGGACCTTCTCTGATGACGTAGGTTTGAGGAATTGGTTTGGGCAACTCTTAACCACTCCCCTCAAACCGTTAGTCTGTTATGAGCAGAGATGGAGAGGAGGAGCGCTAGAGTAAAACCCTGCCCTCTGTTCAGTATTCCTTTTCACTGGGAAATGCGTCACAACACTGGAGAAAAGTCGTTTGCAACTTCCGGTTCACGCAGACTTTAAGTTTTCCTGGAACATAAAAAGACTTCATGAACTGACGGCACGAGCATTCACATGTTTCTGCACTGTCCTAACTACAGCCTATCTAGAGTGTTATTACCATCAGTCATATCACCCTGTAGCCCAAGACTGGTTGCCCACTGAAGCAAAGCAGGGCTGAGCCTGGTTAGTACCTGGATGGGAGACCTCCTGAGAAAACCAGGCTGCTGCTAGAAGAGGTGTTAGTGAGGCCAGCAGAGGGCGCTCACCCTGTGGTCTGCGCGGGTCCTAACCTCTATGGTCCTAACGCCCCAGTAAAGTGACAGGGACACTGTCAAAAGAGCACCATCCTTCGGATGAGACGTTAAACCGAGTTCCTGACTCTCTGTGGTCATTAAAAATCCCAGGATGTCCTTCGAAAAAGAGTAGGGGTGTAATCACGGCATCCTGGCCAAATTTGCCTGTTGGCGTCTGTCCATCATAGCCTCCGAATCATCCCCATATACTGATTGGCTTCATCACTGTCTCCTCTCCACCAGTAAGCTGGGCTGCGTTCAGCCCCGACAAAACGTTGCACAAAGTTTTTTAAACAGAAACGCTGATGCGTTGAACACATTTGTGTTCTGATGACGCAAGAGTTCTAACTATGGCAGCTGAGAAGGCCATTCTTTGTGTTCTTTGTGAAGAATTTTCGGAGCCTGATGAAGTCGGTATAAATATGTGTTTAATACTACAAAATATGCCCAATGTTACAGTTACTGCACTTGCCGCCCAGAACAAAAGAGAAAATTGCAGAAACTGAAATGGAAGCACACATCTTACCTAATTCAGATTAAAACACATCTATTTAGCCTCACATACTGACTTTATTTGTAGTTCATTCTGTTTTCCCTGTATTTTTTTTTCTCATTTTTAGGAAAAGCACTTAATTACCATTGTTTATTTCTATACCAATACACTTGCAATGAAGCTAAAAATGTAAACAACTACATAATTGTTGATATCCTATATTTTTTACAATAAAACTTTAGACAAACATGTCTTCTAATATCCTCAGTTGTTGCGTATACCGAGCTGCATCAAACAAATTTGTAAATTACTTTCCTTGAACCCATTGTGCGAGTTCACTTTAATACCGCGTGCGTTATATACATGTTGCTGTTGATTGGACTGCAGTTCTGACACACCCACCAAACAAGAGAAAACGTATCTCAAACCCCGTTGCACACCGGTGCACGCCGTTTCCAGGAAACATGACGTTCAACCCGGAAACCGTAGCAAAACGTTGGGCACCGTTTTGAACTTGAACATGCCCTTGGTGTGTGGTGGGCGTTCTGGTGCAATATGGCTGCCGTCGCATCATCCAGGTGATGCTGCACATTGGTGGTGGTTGAGGATATTCCCCCCTTCATGTAAAAGCGTTTTGAGTGCAGAGAAAAGCGCTATATAAATGTAATGAATTATTATTATTATTCTGCCACGCTACGTTGAGACCAAAAATCATTCAGTCGATCAGTGATATTCTCTCACGGACCACGTCTTTGCCTTTTCCACTACACCGATTTCTGATTCTTACTGATCTAACTCCCTTTGCTCGTGTCTATCCTGATTATTATTAGCAGTTCCATCTTCGGGATCTCTTTTCCTCAGAAACACTTACAGCTTACTTGTGGATACGGAAAATGAAAATATGCTTGACTGCCTTTTTGACATTTTGCCGATATGAACTTATTTATATTAGAATAATTCATCAGGTATACACTCTCCAAATTTGATCCTACTCTCCAAACGTTACGGTTTACTGCGTGCAAAACAATAAGCACCCACCAATGATATTGATTTTGAACTTAAGAAACCTGATCAAAAATGTATTTGCTGGAGGGCTGATAGCAAAACATAACCTCCAAATACATTTCCATGAACCCGGGCTTTCTATAACAATTTATTTATGATTTAATGTTGGTTAATATAAAAAATGCACATTATTTACCAAATCTAATTCATTAATTCCTTATTACAAATCAATCGATTGGCAGCAGAATTTAGTAGAGAAATGAAAGTGGCTGCTCTGTTTATTAGTAGCAGTGTTTGGCTGTTTCTCGATATGCGTTCTTAGGCCCCGATCAGAAAGAACGCGCTTTTTGCAGTGAGAGGCGTCTTTTTTAAATTGTATTCTATGGACCACTTGCA
Source organism: Scardinius erythrophthalmus (assembly GCF_964197995.2). Taxonomy (NCBI): domain Eukaryota; kingdom Metazoa; phylum Chordata; class Actinopteri; order Cypriniformes; family Leuciscidae; genus Scardinius; species Scardinius erythrophthalmus. The sequence goes on from NC_138234.1 coordinate 28,339,561, forward strand.
CTGAGCTTCGTGACGCACTTCCGTTTGGAAATAGTACAACTCACTTATTTCCGGTTATGTTTACTTTCAATGTACTGTGGTCAATGAGAGTTGAACAAACGCCACCTAAAATGTCTGGAATAATGTCTTAAGCGATCTTCTCGTAAGCGATCTTCTCGTACTACGTCATCATCAACCATCGAAGTTCAATTCCAATACTCAAGAATGCAAGTACAGAGGACGCATGAAGGTCATAGACAGTAAAAGAAATGGACACAGCGACCCCATAGACTTCAACGGAGAGAAGTGAAGTCAATTAGAAGCACTCACTTCCTGATGGCTGAGCGACTGCGCAGACTCAAACTGAGCTTGACGACGTAGATGTGACGTGAGCAACCCGTCTGTCTTCTAGTAGCTGTGCCAAGAGAAATCTGAATCATTCCCTTCCAAATCTTGCAGAGACAGAGAGTGTGAGTAGGAGGTGTCCATGAGCTAGGAGCAGGAGAAACTTTTGCTAAGTTTTCTGATTAATTATTTTGTAAATGAGTTGCACAGTTTTGAAAACGAATGTTAAGGGTTGTTTTAAGGACATGTTCGTGCATGCCCGTAGCCAGACACTCTGAAGCAGTCAAATGCGATTCTAAACGAGTCAAAAAGTCGAGACAGGACCCATCGTCAACATTTCTGTGTCCACCACTCTAGTTCATCCAAAACAAACCAGAAAAGAGACTCAAAGTGCTAAATACCGGAATTATCCTTTAACAACAGATTTGACAGCTGCAGTTTATCTTCTGGACATTCAAACCAATATAAACTTACATGTGTGAAACCTTCATGCATTCAAACACTTGTCAAGTTCTCTGACAATAAATGTGTAGATATACAGTAGACAAAGCAGAGATACTGCAATTCTGCTGTTTCCATTAGAGTTTAAGACGACTGTGAGAACTGAGACACATAAATGTATGAAGGTACTGGCACTCGGTTTAAGGTTAAACCTCCACTCTAGACAAAGGTGAGAGACTCTGTTTGTCATTGGTTTGTGAACAACCAGTGGAACATATTTCTGGTTTTGCTTTAACACTTCAGTTGAGTTTAACCGCACTCTGTAGTCTGTGTAGTTACACTGTTAGGATTAATATTGATATGCATGAGAACATCCTAAAAAAACAGCTATTAATAAAATCAACAGCATCATCAGGGTTTATTCATGTCACAGGGTCGGATGTGCTTTCACTACAAGAACGCAACCTATGCTAAATATAACAGTCAAACAAAATGAAATATAAATGAATAAATAGTCATGAATGTGTCACTGTACTTTTATCCCTGATGACTATAGAAGAGTATTTAAAAAAGTTCTCGTCACTTGACATTAAATTGTTTTTAACTTTTTTGATAATATTTATTTCACAAAAACTTACATAATCAGATCATTGGTCTAGCAGGTTTGCAGACATCTCACCCATAGATTAATAATAGAGGTGTGACTCATGCCAGTAAAAAAATAAAATAAACCCGCTTTAGACTTTTTTCCTGTTAATTTATTGGTAGGTGCAAACACATGCAAATCCTGAATGAAAAAGATAAAAGAATTACACATCGATATGACAAATAACATATATCGATAACAGATGGACTGTTTACAAATCGCATTTTCAATAGTTTTTGTAGCCAAGATTAATGTGCCCATACAATATATTACACCATAAAATATTATATTCTTGACTTAAGCACATGATATTTTAAGAACATGTTATATAGTCAAAGACAGATGCTGTTTGCTTGCTGAATATTTTCCACTTCGGTGAACTAGAAGAGCAACAAGGAAAAAAATTATAGCATTCAGCTGCAGTTGATAAAGATGAATACAAACAAAAAGCTACAATATTTTGTTGGATCATAAAAAATAATTTTATAATAATTTAAATTAAAATCAATATTTAAAACTTAAAGACATTTAGCAATACATATATATATATATATATATATATACATACAAATTAACTTACGTTACAGCTGGTTTGGGTCTTCAAGCTGATATATAACTTGTGTCTGCAGATCAGTGTGAATGTGTTTGTCCAACTTTTCTGTTTTTCCAGCAGCAAAAACTAAGAATGAAACAGTAAAATTCAGATTCAATATTTACTAACGGTTATATTACGATTTCTTAAACTGTAAAAATATATGGAGACACACACAAAAGATCCAAAATAGTCAAAGGTAGGCTATAATTAAAAACTTCTGCTGCCTATTTAGATTAGATTAGATTAGATTCAACTTTGTCATTGCTTATGTTACAGTACAAGGCAACAAAGTACAGTTAGCGTCTAACCAGCAGTGCATTTGTAGCAGTATTTACAGTTGATAATAAATATGAATGGGTAATAAATATTAATTTGAACACAATATTGTTCACATTTTTAAAACACTAAGAGTCATATCTCACCGATCAGCACAATGAGCAGAAGCCCGTTCATCAGTCCAGATATGATGGTAATAATGTGCCATTGTGTCTGATTCTGATCAATAAACTCCAGCGCTGTATGATTGTGACACTCAATTGTATGATTGTGACACTCAGTTAGTTGAGTTGATTCTGTAAAGAAAGTGTCCAGTCTCTTACAGTAAACAATTTTTGTGCAATGTGCAATGGCTAAAGATTTAAAGCGAGAATTATGATAATATAATTATGTTTTTCATATCTAAAAATGTATAATGTCAAGTATGTATGTAAGCAGTGATCATTAGTGAGTCTTGATCACTGAAAAAGTAAATGAACTCACCGGTGAAGTGCAGTCTGGTGCTCTTGCTGAGTTTTGGAGGCGTGCCTGTTTTCATACAGTAATAAACTCCTAATTCATCAGCAGTCACATTATTAATAACCAGACGGTGTTTAAATATCACAGAATATTTCTTTATGAATGCATTATTTAAGTAAAAAGGTGATTTTGGTGGTAGGAATGATCGTAGAATCACTGTTGGAGGATCTGGTGTTTTCAGTAAAATCCAATAAACCTCATTTTCATCAAGATCACAGTTTATGGTCACATTTGATCCCAAATCAGTGAGTTTATCTGAGACTGCAGCTCCACAACAGATTAATACATCTATAAGATAGAAATAAATTAAGATTACCCACATAAAACCCTGATGCATATCATATTTTTTTTTTTATTTAATTGTAATAAGTTTACAAAGCCTGTATATATAGCCATATCACATAATAAACTCACAGAGCTGAAGCTGAATGATCTTCATGTTGTTCTTGATGAAAACACCTCAATATGATTCTGCTTCCCTCCACACAACATTTAAGATGAATCTACTGCAGCTCTGAAGAGACAGGACAGGAAGACAAATAACCTTCCACATCAAGCAGAGGAAGTCAAAGTCAAACTCACTCTGACCACAACATCTAACGCCCTTATTGCCATCACCACTTTATTAATAAACTTAAAGGGATATGCCCAAAAATGAAAGTTCTGTCATCATTTACTCACCCTCAAGTTGTTCTAAACCTGTATAAATGTCTTTCTTCTGTTGAACACAAAAGAAGACATTTTAAAGAATGTTGTAATCAAACAGTTGATGGACCCCATTGACTTCCATAGTAGAAAAAACAAAAAAGTCAATGGGGTCAAAGCATCAACTGTTTGGTTACTGACATTCTTCACAATATCACAATAATACTGGAGAAAGAAACTCACACAGGGTTGGAACAATTTGAGGGTGAGTAAATGATGACACAATTACTATACCTGAACTATACCTTTAAGCATGTTTTTATTTTTGATCACGTTACAGTTTTTCTCAGTTGCTTTGGTAAATTTCTCAGAACACAATTGAAATTCTCAAAATTATTGTCCAACCTCCACATCATCTAGTCACTTATGCACAGCATAAAAGCAATTTAACATTATTTTTAACAAATTGCCAATGATTTGGAACATGCCTCAATTGCTACACTGTAATTTCTCATACAGTGCTGCGTACAGTTGTAATGTCAGGCTCCGGTCATATGGGTTGGTCTTGTTCTTAGTTTGGTGACAGGATCCTGACACTCATGTGGTGTGTTGTGTGGGTTTGGATGGTGTTGTCTGGATCCAGGCTCCGCCCCTTAGCCACGGGAACGTATTGTTGGAAACTTTTCCTTCGTCAGAGCAGAGACCAGGAGACGTTGGGATCGCGTTCAAACAGAAGTTATTCTTTTATTGAGAACTCTATGTGCGTTGCAGCAGTTCGTCCAAAAGTCTAATCTAAGGAACGTTGCTTTGCAATTTATACATTTAGGGGGAGGGATTTACATTGAGGTTGAACAAAGCATGTAAATGAAGTATACAGGTTGAGGAACCCGCCCTAGACTCCAGAGTGTTACCAGTCCTAATCCAATCAGCCTAACTATTCAAACGCATATATGCTAAACCAATCAGCCTAACTATTCAACGTCTGGGGCTGGGGCTCTGGCTCCAAGAGCCATTAAAGACAAAAGGTGAGAGTCTGACTCATTTAACTTCCAATAGAAAAACAGGTCTGGCAGGAATCTCTTGCTGGAAACTCAATAATCATCATTTATACCTCAAATGTTAAAATCAGTATTGGAAACCTAAATTAAACATTTAAACACTTCCCCCTTTGAGAGTTTCTAATAACTCTCACAAAATGCAAATTTAGACACTTAAAATTTCATTCTTGTAACTTGTGATCGTTACAGGCACAGGATTTTCTGTAATTGCATGCTGACCAGGCTTGGGAGGGTTACTTTAAAAATGTAAAAATGTATTCTGTTGCAGTTAGTAATGTAATTGAAAGTAATGTAACTGATTACTTTTGGATTACTTCAAGGTCACGTATATTAAAAAAAGTCAAGCAAGAAGAAATATATATATATATATATATATATATATATATATATATATATATATATATATATATATAAAAACTTTATTTATTAAGAATTTGGCCTTAACACATTAACACAGGCCTGAATATATATTTATGTAAAGGGATATACAGACATCTAGTGGCTAATGTATGGTATTACAGATTATTTTATTTTATTTTTAACTCATTTTTAACAAAACAAAAACAAAAAAACAATTTTATTTTTTTTACACAATCTACATTAGTTTATTTTAAAATAAGCCTACATGTTGACTAAAGCCGTGATCTTTCTTAATTCAAATTTGCCTGACTGAACTTGGGGCGTTGGCAGTGGGAGTTCCCCTACGTTACCTAGACAGCGAACATCCCGTTACGTGAGAAAAGATTAAGAAAGGACATTTTGGGTACTAAAAAAGATACCCTCCTAATTTCTACAAAATAGCAGCGGAATTTCCATGAATTAAAAGCGATTTTACCCGCAGACAGCATCGTTTAGCACTAGCAGCCGTGATTCAATCTGCATCTGAGGAGATTGTAGACAGCTGTTATTTGCGCATGCACCAGCGCGTGGCACACGTGAGTCATTACTGGCAACAGAACCAGGAACTACTGTATAATCAAGCAGCGCTTAATATAGTGTTATTATGCCAAAATACTTATTTATTTAGTTTTAAATGAAACCATTGTAATCCTGAAAGTATTCCCCCTTTTTTCAAAATGTAACTATAATCTGATTACTACGTTTTTTGACGTAACTGTAACGGATTACAGTTACTTGATTTTTGTATCCTGATTACATAACGCCGTTACATGTATTCCGTTACTCCCCAACCCTGATGCTGACACAGAAACAAACATGCAATTAGGGTCCGTGAAGTCCTTAGGGGTAATAGTCTTTTAGGGTTGTATCCTCTGTTCAATCTGAGTCTGCTATTGTTGTTCCTTCTTTCCCTATTTCTTAATTCATGAGACACCTAAAAGGAACAGTGAGGTGAGGATGGACTAGTGGTTGGGAAGGCCTATGAGGGAGTCTTCACCGCAGGGTTGGCCCCCGAAGCCTGTTGCATTCGGCACTCTGTACTGCCTTTGTAAGGTGTTCACAGTAAGAGATCAGGGCATCTGAGGCAATGTGAACATCAGCATTTCTAAGATCAATCACACCTGGCATCTGCATTGGGCGTCCTGTAATAATCTCATGAGGGCTCAGTCCTACTGTTCTGTTAGGTGACGCTCTCATACTACACAGTACAGCTGGCAAAGCTTCAACCCATGGTACTCCTTCCTGATGCATCTTGCTTAGCCTGGTTTTGATTGTTCTGTTTGCTCATTTCAACCAGTCCTGATGCTTGTGGCCTGTAGGGGCAGTGAAGATTCCACTTAATCTTCAACATTTTAGACACTTCTTTAACTACCTGTCCTGTGAAATGAAGTGTACCCTGATCTGAGTCAATGCAATCTGGTAATCCCCATCTGGGAATGAAATCAGTGACAAGATATTTAGCAGTATGTGCAGCGGTAGCATGCCCTGTTGGATAAGCTTCTACCCATCTTGAGAATGTCTATTATTACCAAAACGTCAGTTTTGTTGATGGTGTCGTTTGGTGTCATTTTGTCGTTTTGATACCAAAACGTCAGGGCATGTTGATGGTGTAACCCACAGTATCAAGGCAAAAGCCAAAGAAGAAGGAGCTTGTTGTGTATGTTGTTGAAGAAGCAGCAGCAGTGATGGCGGCAAATAGACAGCGACTTTTGTTGCAGCTTGAGTTGTTACATATCGAAGAACAGATCATTTATAGTTCACAGCTTTTTTTATTTTTATTTTACCTGGGGGTGGGGTTCAAGCAGACCAATTACAGTGTTTGCAGTTTTTGGACAGGTGGACAGGTGGATTTTTGGACAGGTGCAGGTCAGGCACAGCCTACAACATGGCTACGGCGTGAGTTCGACAGAGCAAGAGAAGCAGTGCAGATGAGAGTGAGACGCAATGATTGGCAGGACGATGGAAGAAGCAAAAGCAAAAGATACTTTTTTTAATAAAAGTGGAATTTCTTTGTTTAATAGAAGTGAATTTGTCTGTGTTTTATAGTTATAACTAAGCATTTGTTTTAAAGTGGGGGGAGGGGGGCTTTATAAAAATTACCCGCCTTTTTGGCCATATTCATATATACAGGAGTGACGCGTGGTGACACGCTGCCACGATATATACACGACGGTCAGCTCCGCCCACTTTGGGCTTCAAAAATGCTCTTCAGAAACCCTATGGGTGACATCACGGACTCTACTTCCATTTCTTTCTTTTTTTTACTGTCTATGGTTATGGCTAACCTCGTATCGCAATCGCGTTCATTTTGTTAACAAAAGTTAGATGTGTAACAAGCAAGTTTGTCATTATACAATTTTTTTCATGAATGGAACACTCCACCGTTTTTTTAAATAGGGCTTATTCACCGTCTTTCCTACATCTAGATAGGTGGGCAAACGTATTTTTCTCTGGAACATTAAAAACTTGACATTTAAAAAAAATGTATTTGTTGTTTATATCTCACAAAGAAACAAACATCATTTTGAAATTTACACTCGATATTCTGATATCCCACAATTCTGACTTTTTTCTCAGAATTGTGATATGAATTCTAAATTGCAAGCTATAAAGTCCAAATTGTGAAATATAAACTCACAATTCCAAGAAAAGAGTCAGATTTGTTTAGATAAAATTGTTATAGGTTTAAATATTATTTAATGCTGTAACTGTAGGGCTAATACACTATGTCCCCTATGAACTGCATGAACTGAATATTATGTACATCTATTGTTTACATAATTCAAGCTTTAATAGAAGGGTAATCACAGGTTTCATCAGTTCAGTCTATCCGTTTAATGGCTTGCAAGCGTCTTCATTTAGTGTCAAAGAGCATCTTCAATGACGCTATTCTATAAAAATGAAGATTATCTTTTTTTTCTGATTCTGACATCCAAAGGCACAACAATACATTTTTTTCTCTTATTCCATGGATTTCTCTCGTTTTCCTCCACTTGTTACCACCTTTTTCTGACACATTTTTCTGACACTGTGATGTCTGCTCCCAAATGGTCTATAAGGCAGCCTGAGTTCTTTTTCTCCGGTGAATTATGACATAGGCAATAGACACAATAATAATAATAATAATTACAGTTGAGAGAGCAGATATGGAAATGATCATCATCTGGCCCGGTCCTTGGTTTGCTTGATTAGATGTGTTTTCTTTTCCTGCTGTTGATTATGGAACCAAAGTTCAGAGAGAAAAAAATAATTACTGCACAGATATAAAGACAATATACCTGTCTGTAATTTATATAAAGCAACTTTTGGACTGGAACATCACCAGTTAACTTTTTTAATAAAAACTATATGGTTTGGTTTTACAGACAGGTCTTAGATTAAGCCAGGATTAGGCCTTCGTTCAATAAGGGCATTTAAGTGGCTTTTATAAACGTACCTTAGAAAAAACATTACTGGTGTGAATCTTGAGACAAAACAATGGCTTTGATATATTTTAAGCTATGTGTAAGTGAAAGATGCTTTCAATTAAAACAGCCCAAACATGCATTTTAGTCTGAGACTAGACTTAAAGGTGCTCTAATTGATGTCACACGTTTTTTAGACCGAAACATTTTGTGTCACATACAGCAATCATCTCCTCACTATCCGCTAGCTGCCTGTCCCCTGAAGACACTGTAAAAAAACACGGTCTCTGTAGACAGCCTAGGCTCCACAAATGGCAACAAAAACAAACTGGGCCAACCTGGGGGCTGTTCCATAAAAGACGCTTAGAAAAGCGGGGATTAAACTCCAAAACCGGACTTGAATGAGCCTAACAAATGAGTTGGGGCTAAAGTGGTTCCATAAAAGGTAATTGAAGCTCACGCCATCTCACTAATTTGATCCAGGTTTATCTAGTCTAGATAATTGCGTGTGCACGCGTTTCTTAAGCAGCCCTAGAGGTCGATCGTGGATCAAATCGATCCACCATCAAACAGCGTATATTTTGTGCTGTTTTATGCGTTTGTGACATGTTTTTTTTCCCCCCTCAGTTCAAAACTTACATTTTACAGTTATATTCTCCATCTGTAAATGTTCGAAAGTCATGCAAATGTATCCATTTTGCTGCTAATTTTCATATTGAACGAGCGCTGCTGCGCGCATGCGCGCCAAATAGGAGCGCAATAATTCTGAAAATCGGAAAATTCGGAAAATTAATATGCGATATTTTATAACACTAGAAATATCTTCTAATTATAATAATTTATCTTTAGGATGTTGGATAAGTTGCACTGAACTTCTAGCGAACAGAAGTACTTCAGTGAAGTAGCCTATAATTCAGGGAAGTTTTTTTTAAGAAACTAAATATATAGAGATACAAAATATAGTTTTGGGTATAGGACCTATGCTACTTAATAAAGATGATGTATACTTATTTAGAATGCTGAGAATTACAGCTTTTAATGCAATATTTCTTTGGAGAAAGCAAGAATCCCCAGTTTTAAATGAGTAGATTTAGTTTCTAAAGTACATTATGGAGAGGATAACATTAAATTAAGAGCAAATGCATTTTGAAAAGATATGGGCAAATCTAAAATCAAAGAATATTCCATAAAATAAAGGAATATATATTATTAACTACATTTTTATATAACCCTCCCTCCCTTTTCTTTCTAGTTATTTGTTATTTTATTTATTTACTTATTTAATATTGAATATTTGATATTCAAATAATATTACTTGAATAACTATTAGGAATTATGTGTCATTATAGGAGTTTGATATAAATATGTTAATGTTAAATTTTTATTACTATTTATTTATTGTTTTTTGTCTTTTTCCCCTTAAATCACATGTAAAAGTGTCTATGTACTTTTTGGTTATTGTTCTATTCATGTGTGTTTTTAGGCTATGTGTTGGTGGGTATTATCACAAAAGAAAAAAAGTAGAAGGAAAAATAAGGAATATTTATTGGGGGAAAATATGATGTCTTTAAAGGAACTGTCAATTTGTATAATTGTGTTAAATGTGTTTGAATTGAAAGTACATTATATACACCTGTGTGTATATTTTTATGATAGCAATAACTGTAAAGGGACTATTGTAATGGGGTAAATCAAATGTAGGCTAATATTGTCAATTACTAAGCTCAGATTCATCTTACCAGTTAAAATTTATACTCTGCTTTTGTAATTATTTATTTTTAATTTTCTGATTTTAACTTATGCTTTACAAAGCTTTTTTCAGATTGTGTTCTAATGTTCTTCTAATAATCATAAACATGTACTACAGCTGCCAAACAAAACCAGAGAGAAATGTATTCATAAATCTTTAAAACAATCTAATTAAATCTTGGGCACAAAACATTCAGCCAGTAAAAAAAGAAAACCTGTAATTGTCACGCTCATGGGTAGATGATGAAGATGATGAATGAAGGATGCGTAGTCAAAAGTACAAAAACAGCAAAGGTTTAATTCTCAATGGGCAAACAAACTGAACAGTGTGCTGGTGCACAAACAATAACCGACCATGATGAGTGAAAACCAGGAACTTAAATACACAGACAGATGAACACAAGACAGGTGATGCAGATGATGATGATGAACAGGTGGGTAACGAAGGGAGTGAGTTCAGGTGTGGAAACGAGGATTCTGGGAACTGTAGTGAGAACGAAGACAGGACGATGACAGGCGGTGAATGTGACATTACTCCCCCCTCCCGCAAGGCGCGTCCCGCGCTGAAGAAGGCAGCATACGGGAGGGGGGGTGGGCATCCTGGAGTCCGTGACGGGAAGGTGGCACAGGTTCAGGAGTACGGACTCCAGGATGGTGGCAGGACAGACAGAGGAGGTGATCAAGACAGTGCAGACAGACCAGGGGACCAAGGAGGTGCAGGCAGATAAGGGGAGCATGGCGGTGCGGACCCGTCGGGTGGCCGCGGCGGTGCGGGTCCTTCGGGAGGCCACGGCGGTGAAGACCCTTCAGGTGGCCGTGGCGGAGAAGACCCCTCAGGCGGCCATGGCGGAGACGACCCCTTGGGTGGCCATGGCGGAGACGACCCCTTGGGTGGCCATGGCGGTGCGGACCCTTCGGGCGGCCATGGCGGAGACGACCCCTCAGGTGGCCATGGCGGAGACGACCCTTCGGGTGGCCACGGCGGTGAAGACCCTTCGGGTGGCCACGGCGGAGAAGACCCTTCGGGTGGCCACGGCGGAGAAGACCCTTCGGGTGGCCACGGCGGAGAAGACCCTTCGGGTGGCCATGGCGGAGAAGACCCTTCGGGTGGCCATGGCGGAGAAGACCCTTCGGTTGGCCATGGCGGAGAAGACCCTTCGGGTGGCCATGGCGGAGAAGACCCTTCGGGTGGCCATGGTGGTGAAGACCCTTCAGGTGGCCACGGCGGAGAAGACCCTTCAGGTGGCCATGGTGGTGAAGACCCTTCAGGTGGCCATGGTGGTGAGGACCCCTCAGGTGGCCATGGCCCCTTGAGTGGCCAGGACGGAGCCCTATGGCCCCCCCCCAAAAAATACTTGGGAAAAGTCCCGGGTACCAGAGAGGGCTCGGTGCAGGGCAGCGATGAGGGCTCGGTGCTGGGCAGATCCAGCGACGAGGGCTCGGTGCTGGGCAGATCCAGCGACGAGGGCTCGGTGCTGGGCAGATCCAGCGGTGAGGGCTTTGTGCTGGGCAGATCCAGCGGTGAGGGCTTTGTGCTGGGCAGATCCAGCGGTGAGGGCTTTGTGCTGGGCAGATCCAGCGGTGAGGGCTCTGTGCTGGGCAGATCCAGCGATGAGGGCTTTGTGCTGGGCAGATCCAGCGATGAGGGCTTTGTGCTGGGCAGATCCAGCGACGAAGAGAGCTCTGAGCTGGGCAGGACCAGCGGCGAAGAGGGTTCTGAGCTGGGCAGGACCAGCGGCGAAGAGGGCTCTGAGCTGGGCAGGACCAGCGGCGAAGAGGGCTCTGAGCTGGGCAGGACCAGCGGCGAAGAGGGCTCTGAGCTGGGCAGGACCAGCGGCGAAGAGGGCTCTGAGCTGGGCGGAACCAGCGGCGAAGAGGGCTCTGAGCTGGGCAGGACCAGCGGCGAAGAGGGCTCTGAGCTGGGCAGGACCAGCGGCGAAGAGGGCTCTGAGCTGGGCAGGACCAGCGGCGAAGAGGGCTCTGAGCTGGGCGGAACCAGCGGCGAAGAGGGCTCTGAGCTGGGCGGAACCAGCGGCGAAGAGGGCTCTGAGCTGGGCGGGACCAGCGGCGAAGAGGGCTCTGAGCTGGGCGGGACCAGCGGCGAAGAGGGCTCCGAGCCGGGCGGAACCAGCGGCGAAGAGGGCTCTGAACTGGACAGGACCAGCGATGAAGAAGGCTCTGGGCTGGACGGGACCAGCGGTGAAGAGGGCTCTGTGCTGGACGGGACCAGCGGTGAAGGCTCAGTGCTGGACGGGACCAGCGGTGAAGAAGGCTCAGTGCTGGACGGGACCAGCTGTGTAGAAGGCTCTGTGCTGGACGGGACCAGTGGTGAAGGCTCGATGCTGGGCGGGACCAGCGGTGAAGGCTCGGTGCTGGACGGGACCAGCGGTGAAGGCTCGGTGCTGGACGGGACCAGCGGTGAAGGCTCGGTGCTGGACGGGACCAGCGGTGAAGGCTCGGTGCTGGACGGGACCAGCGGTGAAGGCTCGGTGCTGGACGGGACCAGCGGTGAAGAGGACTTTGGCTCGTCAGGGCCGATGAGAGGAGGAAGGTCGCTGAAGACATCCACCCCATTCATAGGCTTGGCGGGCACGACGCTGTCAGTCACAGGCGCGGTGGGCGAGACGCTCTCAGTCACAAGGGCAGCGGGCTTGACGCATACTGCCTTGGTCTCGGCAGATTTGACGTGAAGTGCAGGCTCGGCTGGACTGGCGTGAAGTGCAGGCTCGGCTGGACTGGTGCTCTGGATGAAGAGGGGTGGCTCAGCGGAGATAGCTGGTTCTGGATTAACTTCCACCGTGAAGGAGGAACCACACACCCAAAGAGTGCGGTCGATGAACTCCGTGAAGGGGAGGTGAAAATCGCCCCACAAGAGCATCTGATCTAGTGGATTACTCAATCCACTCCAAAACGTCATCTTCAGAATATGAGGATCTTTACTCACATCTTGGAAGTAGTCAAGGTATACTTCAACATATTCTTCCAGAGACAAACTCCCTTGCTCCATGTTTGGTTTTGGTCGGTTATTCTGTCACGCTCATGGGTAGATGATGAAGATGATGAATGAAGGATGCGTAGTCAAAAGTACAAAAACAGCAAAGGTTTAATTCTCAATGGGCAAACAAACTGAACAGTGTGCTGGTGCACAAACAATAACCGACCATGATGAGTGAAAACCAGGAACTTAAATACACAGACAGATGAACACAAGACAGGTGATGCAGATGATGATGATGAACAGGTGGGTAACGAAGGGAGTGAGTTCAGGTGTGGAAACGAGGATTCTGGGAACTGTAGTGAGAACGAAGACAGGACGATGACAGGCGGTGAATGTGACAGTAATATATATATATATATATATATATATATATATATATATATATATATATATATATATATATATATATATATATATATATTACAGGTTTTCTTTATATATATATATATATATATTGTATTTAGGCCTATCTATCTATCTATATATATATATAGGTCTATATTGTCTAATTTATCATTGTAGCCTTATTTAAGTTGATTTTCTGTATACTGTGTATTTATTTTTGGACTAATAGTGGTTAATAAAGTCCAATAATGGTATGAGAGAGTGTCAGTGGTAATATCATCGTGTTCCTATTGGTCAGTGTTAGAGGATCTGTGTAACAACTGAGGCTTAGCCTGACAGTTAGCCTGCCCTGGACCAGGCTAGTTTCCCAGCATAAGTTGCCGGGGTAACTGAGGTTGAACTTTTTTAAGTTTGATTTATGAAACCGAATCTACCAAAAACAAGTCTGACTAACCGAAATAAGCCTGGCTTATACTCTAATCTTGGTTTATGGAACAGCCCCCTGGACCACGAAAAAACTGTATATATAATATGTATAATAAACAGTGTTCCAGCCAATAACCGACAAGAATGATTTGGGGGGTGTGGGGAGTGGAGGAGAGAGAAGCATTAAGAGGGAAGTTAGCTAGAGGAGACATGTCCTAGACAACGACAACGACTAACAATAGATTTATATTCTCTTGAATTTTGATATGGCCGACACACGGCCAAAGAGACGACGTTCCGATGAACAAATAGCACAGAAGAGGGAAAAGGAGAAGGAAAGTGCAAAGTCCCGAATTTACATTGGAAAAGCCTGTTTCAGGAAGCACGGAAGGAAGGGGGAGGGGAGGGGACGGGATGAGGAGGAGGGAGGGTCCAGCTAGCCTCCGTTTCGTTTGACAATACTTTGAACGTCAACATGAAGTGACGTCACCCAACATCGCTTAGAGCACCTTTAACCCTTGTCTGTGAAATCAGGAGTATATATTAATCAAGCAGTTTCACGCACCCTTGATGATCAGCACTACAGTCTTCTGTTCGTTTGATGGTGTGATGAGGCAGCTGAAGTCTCCTGCATCAGTGTGAGTGAGATCTATGAGTTTGATGGAGAAGTTTCCACTCTTATACTCCACTGGAAAAGTTTCAACTCTATTCTTGTACCGAGGGTCCTGTCCTGCCACAGAATCTTCACCCTTGACTATATCATACACAATCTCACTGTCATTGTGTCTCCAGCTCACATCAGTGTCTTGAAATTTCAGATCATGTTTAGTGGAAGAACACGGCAGGAGAACAGAACCGCCAATAACACCCTCTCTATGTACCGTTTCCTGCAGAGACACTGAAATGACAGACACATTAACTGTAAACACAGTCTGACATTTATACATGTAGTATGAATTTGTCATTCAATGTTTAGATGCTCACCTTTGTTAATCAGCACTGCAAACACACAGATGAAGCGGCAACTGAAGAGAAACAGAAAAAACAAGTTCCTTTAATTTCTTTACTCTCAACCAACATCATGACATTGTTGACAGGCTTGATTGAGATGATCAGAGTACAACTGATCACGCCGGTTAGCAAAAAGATCTCTAACTTGCTGTGATGTAAACACTCTCGCAAGACTCACACAGGCGAAGTGTCTGTTTACCTAGGGTGACCATATTGTAGTCTTCAGAAAAGACAGACATCCTCCTGTTCTCTTGTATACTTTCCTTATGTGGGCTTCTAGGTCGCTAGCACCTTTATTTAACACTGGCATGTGCCAGTGTTATTGACCTTCGTACGTACGTGCCAGCTTTGCATGTCATGTATTCTGCTTCATAAGGATCCCGACCGAGACGAAAACACAGGAATTTCCTCTGTAAATCATCTGTGAATTTACATTTAGGCTTTTGTTTCACGCTGTTCATGAGCCATGTGCCACTGTTGACAAGCAAGCCGTGGTGCTGAGAGTAACGATTAAGATGCAGTTTGACCAATGTTTGCGTTACGTAAATGACAGACCGACCAATGGTGGAGTGCGAGAAGGCGGGACCTAAAGCAATGCTAAAACGCACATCAACCCGATCACTTGTTTAGCGTTCATGTAAATACTACACTCAGATTCATCAATCGGAATGAATTCAGTCCGATTGAAACAAAAGGTGCGCATGTAAACATAATGAATGCCGACTGTAGAAAGCAAAAGCCGAATCCCGGAGATTTTGGGCGATCTAGAAATCCCGGCCGGACGCATTTTTTTTAGGTCCAAAAGGGGACATGGTCGCCCAGCTGCACAAACTAAAAGCATGATGGGAAGTGATTTGCTGCTGATAAACTTAACACACATCGGCTTAGAGTAATATTGAGGTTTGTTTGTCAAACATGTTAGTATTTTAACTCTAATTTGCCTGCTCGTCTCCATTCAAGGTAATGTGTTTGGAATTTCAAATGAGCCGAATGCTAAAGGTTGAGACTTTCTAATGCCTTTCTAAGACAACAATTGTTGTATTTCACATTCAGTGTGGACCAATTGCTTGTCACAGAAATTACACTCCTATTTAAAAGTAACAAATTCCTGCATGCACATCACTAAATCATGACATAATTATTACATAGTGATTGCTATTATTAATTTTTATGTAGAAAGTTAAAGTGAGATCATTGGGGTAACATGTCCCCCATAATTATTATAATTTGTGGAGTTATTATTTAAAAACATCTTCATTAATATCAGAATGAATAGTCTCTCACAAAAATTAAAGATAGTTATAAATACACATTAAATGGGATTAAGATTAACTGGATTTAATTTGCAAATTGTCACTAAATTGATAATTTATTGATAGTTATAAATTAACAACGGTTTTCATTTATTTCCCTTAATAATATACTGGATGTTGCATAATAATTACCCTGTAGATGCTAAACTCTAAATATGATTTGGCAGTAACGTTAGGTGTTCTTGTTCTGATGGGGGAATCTTCACCCAACTTACAAAAAAAAAGTTTATATCTTGAATGCACTGTAAAACAAGGCCGATCAGATAAACGTAACAGCATGCACCAAAACACAATAAGGAAACACAACATGCTAATGCTAAAGGCACGTAATGTTACCGCGGCAGATCTAAAGTGAAATATGTGGGAGGTAACGTTACAACTCGTTTTGTGAAAACAGAATTTCATTAAAAATCATAAACATACCTGATGATCAAAGTGCCCCGATAAAACTCATATATGTTATACATTATATTTCTGAAATACTACTTTGTCAGAAAACAAAAAGTATAGGGCATCCGCCCTGTCCTGGTTTCCGGGTTCTCTCTGTGTCGGAAGTTGTCATAGAAATATGGGGCGTAAATCTATAGTGTTGAAAATATTTCTATAATATATGACTGCAGCAAATATTATTTGTATCTATTTTTTTTTTTTTACTCCAACAGCAAAAACATTTTTTTTAAAAATCGCGATTAAGTTTTCGCTACGTACAAAAAGAGGAAAAAAATAGAGAGAGATGGATAGGCAGATTTTCAAATGCACCATCCCTCTCTCGCCGCTGTGTTCGAAACCAGTTCTATCGAGTGCTAGTTAGCAGGTTCCTGTTAGTCCCTGCTGGTAGATGCTGGAACTACACCACTCGATTGCAAAACGCATGTTTTTCCATAGACACCCTTTCAGAAGTAGGCTATACGTGTTTTCTGGTTAAATAAAAGTATTTTAGAGCTCCTTGTTTGAAACACCCTTTTTAACTATGTTTTTGTAATTTCATGCCAAGTTAAAATGTAACGCGAACTATAATTTTATTTTAAAAAAGCAACAAAAAAATGAGCAACTTCCTTTAATTTTCTTTTTGCCAACTTTATTTAATTGCAAAAAACATTTTTTTTTAAAGATGTAGACCAATTTTTATTTTTAATTTAAGTTAAAATTTTATTTTAAGTTAATAGTTTTTTCCCTTTATTTGGATAACTTTGGCTAGGGAAGCATGTAGTTTAAAGTAAAAGATAAAAGGGTCACACAAACACACAGCTGCTGGATCTCCAAGCAAGTTTTTTTTTTTGCAAGCACCAATGTCACGATTACATCAGACATAGACCTATATTCAATATTGTTGAGGAAACTTCCCTGCATTGTCGGTGTTACATTTTCCGTTTAAAATATTTTCAGTTTCTGTGAGCGGGACATTCATAAATATTCTTGAGTTTTCTTTTGAGTTGGGTTCACTCAACATTGCATCAGCTGTCGCTATGGGGAAACTCCATTTTCTGATAAATACTGAAGAATTAACAAATCATGCCAGTATGAGTATAGCCTACACTGGCCAATGATGTTCAAGCGTGCAAAATAGAGGCGGGCTTAACTGATATAAGGCGAACATCATTTCCTCAGAATCTTTCTCCTTCAAGACATCTGCTGTCTTCACTAAAGGCTTCACCACTCACCTCTTCAGGTTAGCGTTCAGTTCAATGCCCCGCCAGGCAACCCTCTAGATCAGTGCTTAATTTGTAAATAAATAATTGCCGGATCTAGAAAAATAAATAAAAAAAGTTATTGTGACCTAGCCCGGTCCTACCAGACTCTTGTACATTTAATTTGTACAGAGAGTCTGGCCACTCCCCATTGACAAGCGTTAACTTCCTTGAAGGCGGGGAGGAGCTGAAAATGGAGACGTGAACGTCGGACACCTTCGTAGTGACCGCTCACGTGGTGTTTGCACACTTTTCCACAGCAGAAGTGAAATAAATGCAATATTTGCCAAGTACACAGATGTTTCGGAGACATTTTCATTCAATACTTATACTTTATGTATCGCTTCATACAGCGGCTGTTTGAACAAGAATAAAAATTAAAATAAAAAGAGGTCTACGTTTTTTAATCATTTTTATTTTGATAAACATGACACAATATAACATTGCGACTACATGAAAATGTTTACAGTTATTATATAAACTGATTTGTGAGCATTAGTGGAAGACACAACAATCACGCGGGCTCAACCCTGCAATCACGTGAAACACACAATCACGTGTGTTTCGTGTTTATTCTCACATCTATTGTTGTCATGCGGTGAATCCGGCCAATTGTGAAACAGTTGTGTCGTCATCTTGAGAAGCTGCGCTGGCAGAGTCCTCTCGAATGGCTCTCGCAGTATTTTGATGGCATACGTCACAGTCACATGGCGTCTCCGCTGTATCAAGTCAGACAAAATTTCTAACCGGCATGCACTGCTTCAAGTGAGCCATCGATCGGTCTGTGCAGAGCTGTATGAAGTCGAACAAACCTTAAAACTATTGGATCTGCCCAGACCCACTCTGGATCTGCCATAACCAATTGCTAAAGTTTGGCGTTTAATCGTTTAACGTTTGGTCGTGACGTATGACCTCAACATCATCGTTCTCAGCCACTCCCTCTGTTCGCTGATTGGACAGGTAAAAATTGGCCGGAGAAAACCTGTGAATATACCGCAAACCCAGATGACGTACTGAAGAAAAATGAAAATTGAGCGGAAGTACTTAGGAGGGCGGAGCCAGGCTAATTGTGACCGACACTGACCATCAGTTTTCCCGGAACATAAAATGATATCATAAATTGACGGCACGAGCCTCATTGACAGGTTTCTGCACTGTCCTAACTACAGCCTACCTTGCCAGCAGCCATATCACCCTGTAGCCCAAGACTTGTCCACTGAAGCTAAGCAGGGCTGAGCCTGGTTAGTACCTGGATGTGAGACCTCCTGAGGAAACCAAGTTGCTGCTGGAAGAGATGTTAGTGAGGCCAGCAGGGGGCGCTCACCCTGTGGTCTGTGTGGGTCCTAATGCCCCAGTGTAGTGATGGGGAGACTATACTGTCAAAGAGCACCGTCGTTAAACCGAGGTCCTGACTCTCTGTGGTCATTAAAAATCCCAAGATGTCCATCAAAAAAGAGTAGGGGTCATTTGCCCATTGGCCTCTGTCCATCATGGCCTCCTAATCATCCCCATATACTGATTGGCTTCATCACTGTCTCCTCTCCACCAATAAGTTGGTACATTTCCATGAACCCAGGCTTGCTCTGTATATAACAATTTATATTTGATTTTATGTTTGTTAATATTAAAAATGCACATAATTTACCAAATCAGGTTCATTAATTAATTCCCTATTAAAAATCAATCGACTGGCAGCAGAATTTAGTAGAGAAATTAATGTTGCTACTCTTTTTATTAGTAGCAGTGTTTGGCTGTTTCTCAATATGCGTTCTTAGGCCCTGATCAGAAAGAACGTGCTTTCTGGTGTGGAGGCGCCTTTTTTAAATTGTATTCTATGGACCACTTGCACTGAGCTTTTTGACACACCTCTGTTTGGAAAGAGTACGTCTCACTTATTTCCGGCTATGTTTACTTTCAATGTAGGCTACTGTGAGAGCTGAACAAACGGCACCTAAAATGAGTGTCCGCAATAAGATTTAAAAATGTGAAAATGTTTAAGGTATATTCTGATGTTCACTGTGTGCGTAATTTTCCAAACTTATCAGAACATGAGGTTTCAATCCAACCAATCAATTCTGAGCAGAAAAGCGGCCGAAGTCATTTGCGTTTTTTTTTTCATTGTCCAATCGAATCAATGGAGAGGCGGGCCTTCCTGTTGTGGTGACGGAAGTTTACCGTTGCTTGGATCGTCCGGAGACTACAATGATGGAGAAGAAACTTGTGGTGGCTGTCGCGGGTTACCGGAGCTGTATGACTTCACGAACCGCGACTACCACAATGTCAACAAAATCATAACAAAGTTAACAAATATGACCAAAGATGACCAGCAAACCAAAGATTCCAGAGCCTAGAAACATAAAAAAAGAAAAAAAAGAGCACTGCTCTTTTCTAAATTAAAGAAAGTCAACCAAAAAAAGCAAGTGCGGTGCACCTCGCATTTTCAAACCTGAAAAAACACGTTCTGTATGATCGATATACACAATTATATGGAAATAATCTATATATTATAAATAATAATAATATAAAATAAATGTATAGGTTATGACACTTGTTTGTGATGTTATGTTGTATTTATTGTGCATTAGCCGCTACTTATAATATGCTTGGATTGTCAAGATCACAGCGCGTCTCAATTCTCACAAGGATGCGTTCTGTGTCCTCGTGTCCTTCCGAGTTCCTTCTTTCAAGGTCGCCTGGCAAGAACGGTCTCAATCAGAACACAAGTACATTCTTTGCCTTCTTGGAAAAAAGCAGAAACAGAAACAGCCTTTATAACTCCAACAAGTGCACAAATAGGCCTTTAGTAAACCAATATCCTTCAGAAAGGTCTCATCAATATAGTGGACACATAAAATGTTAAGTAAAATTAAATAATCAAAGTCAACTTAATAGTCAATATCGCTTCTTTATAGCAGAAACAAACTGCTTCTGAAAAAGTTAGGTGCCATGCAAAATGTAATGTGTAATTGCATTACTCATCACAAATGTATCGGAGTAAAAAGTACATTTACTTATTAAAAAATGTAGTCAAGTACGTAAAAGTTGCTAATATATTTGATACTCAATTAAACTTCCCATGACTGGATTCTTTCTCTAGAGCTTTACACATTTCAGACAAACATCCATGATATCTAAATCCAAAACTAATAAAAGGAGTTTTATTAATTTATTATATTTATTGATATATATTTTATTAAAAATATGGGTAACATCTTTTTTTCATGAGACTGGCCAGCAAATGAGGCTTATTGTTTTATTATTAATTAGCAAAAATAAACACACCACTGAATTAAGTGGGTAAATGAGAATTAGTCTGAAAACCTGAATCCAAAAATGTTTGTGATTATCGGCACCTCATTGTTACCAATTGTTCAGTCATTATAAATAACATGATATATTTTAAATAACTCCATTCGTCTGTCTGCCTGTCCATCCATAATACTGATTATCCTTTGTGATGAAAAAAGCATCATTAATAGTTTAGAAATTGCCCAATTATCCTCCTGATGATATATTGTTTCTTCATGTTGTGTATGCTTTTGTTAAATATTTTATTTATTTATAGGCCTACATGATTTTATGTTTGCTAATATTAAAACTGCACATCATTTACCAAGTCTGATTCATTAATTCCCTAAAACACATCAGTTGACATTAAACAAATTGAATGGCAAATTTATGAAAAGGCTGTGGGTTTTTTATTTTATTTTTTACCCTTTTTGTTTCTCTTTCTCTGCAGGTCAGATTGAGGACGTCACTGGAAGATCTGCATCCCTGAAGTACTTGATAAACCAGACATTGTATTGAGACACACTGACAGCAGGAATGTGTGTGAGATCAGAAAATAACACAGTTTAAATCTGTGACTCTATAAGAACTGAGGCGAGATGCATGGAGAAATACCTGCTAAACTACAGTATGTGGAGAGTTTTAGACACTTGTGAAAAATTATGTAAAGTGAACAACAATGCCATAATATATTTCTCTTTTAAAATCAAATCTATATTGATCACATTAAAACAGCTTTGTCATAGTTTTAATTTTGTGTGTATGTTTGTGTATAAATACTAACATGTATTTACATGAACTGGGTATGACAGAAGCCAAGAACCTTATTTAATAAATACATCTGTAACAGATTGATCTTCAATGTTCACTGGGATATGTGAAGTGTTAAATGTCTTAATAAAATGTCTTGAAAGTGTTTAGTGCCTTAAATGTCCCTTTAGTATGATGATTATTTCAGCCTGTAATTTTTTCAATAATGAGCATTCTGAACACTTCCCTGAACTTTACCACCTTGCATATCAAACACAGTATTTTTGTCTCCATAAGTAAGGTCTGTTTATTTGAGAAACAAAGCTGAGTATAAAAATAAGACTTGTTTTGAATGTAATTTAATATAAATCATCAGCAAACAATAACTGAAAACAAGCTCTCTATATATCAAGGTTTACATGGAGAGGAAACAAGAAACAGGTGAGATGCATTAATCAAACAATGAATAGTAACAAATGCAAACAAAGAAAAGAGAAAAGGAAAAGTTAAATCTATTATGTTTTCTTTGTGTTATTTCATAATTATGTTCAAATTAGAAATGCATTCCATTTACCAAGTCTGACTCATTACTATGACATTATGTCTTCATTTAGTTTGTCTTGTCTTGTTCAGTTCATTTGCCCTCATTGTGTATCTTGATTAGTTAACCATTCACACGTGTTTCTGTTCTCCCTGATTACATTCTCCCTCATTAGTTCCCTTATAAAGTTGTTCTGTTCACTGTCTGTGATTGTATGTGTTACTCTGTGAGAACTCTTTGTCTTCCTGGAATAAATATCACTTATTTGGATTATTTTCGTCTTCGTGCGCTCTCTTGTTATCTGCATTACAATTACACATCAGTCAATTTTTTTTTTTTTTTTTTGTATATAGAGATGAAACATGTTGCTCAAGGTTGAGATCTGCTATAAGTTGTTATAGACACTCCACAGAATGAATAAATGGTGTCTTCATCTGCACGACTGTCAGACCTTTTTTTATTATTCACAAATTGTAAAATCGGTTGTAAAACTTTGGTTCCTCCCAGACAGCAACATAGTGTCTGCCCAGATCTGGCTCCCATTTGGAACACGTGGATTCCACACAGCTCTGGATTCTGGGCTGGATCAACATCTTTGTTGGTCCTGAAACAACATTCCAGTCAAACCAGAACCCCGCACCTCACACAAACCATAAACTAGCCCTCAAATCAGTGGACAGTTATTGGTTGATAAAGATGGAGTTCAAGCCCCAAACGTTAACCCAAGACTAAACCTAACAGTAGCCCAAACCTAACCCTAAAATGTGATTGGTTGATAAGGATGTTTTTCCAGGACCAACAAGGATGTTGATTCAGGAAACTTCCTCCTTGGTGAAATCACGTTCAACTCTATGTACATATTCTTCTGGGAAAGTTGTAAATGTGCTCCTAGTCACCTTGAATATCAAATGTACTGTATTTTTTGTCATGTTTTCAAGAAGATTCAAGGTGACTTTAAGAATCCAAACTGTTTAAGCTGTTATGACTTTTCTGAGAATATATTATTTCAATGAAGTCATTCTTCTTTGTTTTAAGCATAAATATAACAGAATACAGTACATGTTATGCTCAGAACTAAAGATATAGAAATACAGTGAAGAGGAAGGAGTTTAGTGTTTTTCTCACTGTTGTGTGGCGCCCTCTACTGGATAAACACCTGAACTAAATCTTTGAAATGCTGTGTACAGTGATTTGGATACTTAAGCCACGCTTTAAAATGTCATTATATAACAAAATATTAAAGCAGATGACATTTATTTTAACGACATATAGCACAAGTACACTGTGTTACTGTAGATACTTAAGTGCACTTGTCAAGTGCACAGCATCATTCAGTCTAACTTATACAAATGCATAAAGCACACTGTAAATACAAAGATCCCTAAACAGCCCAAACAAGACAGAACTTTCCTCCTAAGTTTATGATGTGGTCACTTTCCATTTCTCTACTTTAATGTACAAGCTAGTATTAGTGCTAGTGGTGGAAACAGATTTTATTGTTGGGATAGTCGACCTCTTCTTTCTTCTCTCCTTCTCGATTGCTCTGACTCTGCCGGATCTTTTGTGTGGACTTGATCCCTGAGCTCTCAAACAGCCGTGCCGGGCTGTTTTCTGTGACTGTGCCTGACTAAAAAAGTGAGAGTGAAATACAACTATTTATTACGTTTGATAAACGACAAAGGGCGAACGTTAAAGGGGGGGTGAAATGCTATTTCATGCATACTGAGTTTTTTACACTGGTTAAGAGTTGAATTCCCATGCTAAACATGGACAAAGTTTCAAAAACTAAGTTGTACGTTTTTGTTCCAAAAATACTCCTTTCGGTTTGTCACAAGTTTCGGAAAGTTTTTTTCGAGTATGGCTCTGTCTTACGTAAGATAGAGTGGAATTTCCTTATATGGGTCCTAAGGGCACTTCTCCGGTAAGATCGCGGGCGCGCGCGCACTCGTATACCAGAGCAAGAGAGTGAAAGCAGTTCGCCATCAAAGCGCCCTGCCCGGCTTTTGGGAAGCCAATGTCACCAAAGAAGTGTGTTTTTGGTTGCCAGGGCAAGACAACCCTGCACAGATTCCCAAAGAACCCAGCGTTAAGGAACCCGTGGTGGAGTTTGTTTTCCTGAGTTGTGTAAGACTGTTTGTTCCCTGCATTTCGACGATGATTGTTTTATAAACAAAGCCCAGATCGACGGATTTGCAGATCGTCTAATGCTTAAGGATCGAGCAGTCACAATGATAAAGGTTTGCGGTCGTGCGTTGGAACCGGACGGTGAGTAAAACTGTTGAACAAATGTCTCTGTGTGTTGTCACCATAGACAGTAAAAGAAATGGACACAGCGACCCCATTGGATTCAACGGAGACAAAGTGAAGCCAATTAGAAAATCTTACTTCCTGGGGGTCCAGCGTACTGCACAGACTCAAACTGAGCTCGACGACGTAGATGTGACGTGAGCAAACCGTCTGTCTTCTAGTAGCTGTGCCAAGATCAATCTGAATCATTACCTTCCGAAACTCGCAGAGACGGAGAGTGTGAGTAGGAGCTGTCCATGATCTTGGAGCAGGAGAAACTTTTTGTAGGTGTTCTAATTAATTACTTTGTCATTTTGCCTCGACGTCCTCCCAATTGCCCGCGAGCTTCTCCTCCTGTCCATACGGTAATTCTCTACTGTGCGACAGAGAGTCGCGTGGCTGTGACGCAATCGTTAGCCTACTTTTACAAAAACTGCTTCTACAGGGCCATAACGTAAGATACAAGGTAATGGAGCATTTTATACATTGTCGTGTTTCATTAGAAATAAATAATGGACAAATGGAGTCTTTAAACGCCTCAGATGTGAAGTTATTCGCTGTCAAAGTGACGCCAAAATGAATGGGAGTCAATGGGATGCTAACTGCAGGTGGGGTTCCGCTAGCCAATGGCGGCGTCCGGGGGTACTTCAAAATAATACAAATCCCTGCACCCTTGGTTGTCACTAGCTCGGCGCGTTAGCACAGCTAAGCTTCGCCCACACGGCCCGCCTCCAGACGCTCGTTTTTTTCCGGAAAAACTCGGTACAGCCTATCTTTCAATTAAAAATATAATAAAACAAAAGACTTTTTGGAGATATGAAGGATGCAATATTACTCTATAGGTACTCAAGATTAACAGGAGATTGAGTGAAAATGAGCATTTCACCCCCCCTTTAACATGCGTTCATATGCTCGTGCACGCAATGAAACGCGCAATTTCCGGCAAAACATGGGGACCAGTACAATATGGGCGTGATGGCACTCCTCATTAGAGGCGCACATACTTTTAAAACAAGACAATGAGTATCAAGTCTCCAAGTCAGTTTACTCTGCAATAAAGCAAGATGGAAAGCAATGCATTGACATTGACCATTGATTTATATATTGCATTTAAAATGTTGATTGGCTGGACATCCCTCAGTAAATAACAACCATCAAATATCAAGTATTGCTTTTATCATTTAAAACACAGTGACGTGCTATGGCAAGCCATTCTAGCTTTCATTTATTCACAGGATGCATTTTTTATATCAATTGGCCTAATTAAATTTGTACTATTTAAAATGTAAATTCTTGATATTAAGAATGTACTTTTTCTAGTAACAATATATCAGGAATTACATTTTCATTAGTAGTTAAAGGGGGGAGGATTGTAGTGGGAGCACTGGGGTGTCAGCCTGTCAGGTGTGACTGTGTGGCAATGGCAAATGGTTTACATTGCTCATGGGTCAGGTAGGAGGGCCCCTTAACAGAATTTTGCTTAGGGCCTGTCCGGGCCCAGGGAAGTCAGGATCAGCTCTGCTTGGCATTCAAAATGGCCAAAATTTAGAGTCAGAGTTCAAAGTGAAAGTCAGAGTTCAGTCTGACTACCTGTAAGTGCTGCGGCTTTGTCGTGTGAAGGACAACAAACACGAGGGTTTTGCAGCTTCTTTTCTATGAGTTTTTACATTTTTACAAGCATTTCACATTCTTTGTACATTTTTAATATATTCACAGTGTATGTTGTGCATAGTTGTGTTGGACATTTCAGAGTTGTTTTGCCTGTAGCTGAAGTTGGTACAGTTGTTCAAGTTGAAGTTTATTGCATCTCCTAAAAGATAATAGACATTAAATCTGTGCATTCAATCTTTTGCTCTTCTAAGCAGAAGTGTCAGCAGTGTGGTTTAGCTCAAATAAAGTGTAAAGCTAAGCTCAGTACGTAAACCATCAGTTCCTCTGAGTTGGTCACTTGACAGTAAATGACTCATATGGTGTCATGTTGTTCTTCACAGGTGGTTTACCCTTGAGCAGAGTTCACATTTGCTTTAGACATCTCGGCATTTTTTAACCTCAAACGGAAAAAGAAATGCAGTGCAGTCAGTGAGTCTGGATTTAACAGTTTGATAGAATAATTGTTGTTGTTTCTTCATATTCATATAGACAATAAATATTCTTAAATTAATAATGTTACAGGTTAAACCACCTGGCTTTGCGATTCACTGCTGCAAGAGCTCTCCAAGATATGACCATTTATTTTGTAATAATGAACGGCTGACCATGGTAATTCCGCTTGTTACACGGCCACTTATCACATAAATAAATATATGGACATCAGAAATTAGTTATGTGTGATAAAAGCAAACATATAGGCCTATAAAATAATAAAGAGCACAAATTGCCTTTGAGTTCTCTCTCACTTTCAGAAAGCATTTAACTCCAATCAAAATAATCACATTTATGGTGATTAAAATTACAAATCAAAAGCTTTTCAGGATAAAAATATCCATTAAAATTCCATGGGAAACAATATTAAAACATTTAAATGATTGCTTTTGAAATCAGATGTTTTCCACCTTTTTTCTGTGGAAAAGTTCATGGTGGAGTGGCGTATCATGAATGACAATCGATTGTCTGGAGAAGAAAAAGTGAACGCTTCCATGAGTTTTGTGTCATGCCAACAGTGGCGTGTCCTAAATGAATCCATGCTTTTTTCTTCTTTTTATCCGAGGGAGAGGGCTCTCTCCCAGAAACTTCTACCTACGATCCAGGAGCAGTTTGGTGATGATTCACATTTTTTCGAGATTATTACATTGAAATTTTGGATCCGTGGCCAGGAAACTCTTAATCCCATAGAGAACCTGTGATCAATCCTTAAAAAGCGAGTGGACAAGCAGAAGCCCACAGATTGATCAACTCTGAGCACTAATAAGGCCTGAATGGATCTTCTTTAGTCAGGATTTGTCCCAGAAGCTGATATCCAGCATGCCAGAGTGAACTGCAGAGGGTATGAAGAAGAAGGGTCTACGCTGTAAATAGCTTTTAAAACTTCCAATATATCGAAACATGAACAAATGATCCACAAATACTGAAGCAGCAAACTTTGCAAAACACAAAATGTATGTCACTGACAATACTTTCTAAATCTATGGTTGTAGAAATCAAGGCAGACTTAAATCTGATCTTTATACAAACACTCCACTCTATGAAGATCAGAGGTGAATATTTAACAACAGATTTGACAGCTGCAGTCTATCTTCTGGACATTCAAACCAATATAAACTTTGGTTTGTGTGAAACCTTCATGCATTCAAACACTTGTCAAGTTCTCTGACAATAACTTTGTAGATATACAGTAGACAAAGCAGACATACTGCAATTCTGCTGTTTCCATTAGAGTTTAAGACGACTGTGAGAACTGAGACACATAAATGTATGAAGGTACTGGCACTCGGTTTAAGGTTAAACCTCCACTCTAGACAAAGGTGAGAGACTCTGTTTGTCATTGGTTTTTCATGTGAACGACCAGTGGAACATATTTCTGGTTTTGCTTTAACACTTAACAGTTGAGTTTACCACACTGTGTAGCCTGTGTAGTTACACTGTGTGGATTTATATTGATATGCATGAGAACATCCTAAAAAAACAACTATTAATAAGATCAACACCATCATCAGGGTTTATTCATGTCACAGGGTCGGATGATAAGACCTGCTTTCACTACAAGAACGCATCCTATGCTAAATATAACAGTAAAACAAAATTAAATATAAATGAATAAATAGTCATGAATGTGTCACTGTACTTTTATCCCTGATGACTATAGAAGAGTATTTAAAGTTCTTGTCACTTGACATTAAATTGTTTTTTTACTTTTTTGATAATATTTATTTCACAAAACCTTACGTAAATCAGATCATTGGTCTAGCAGGTTTGCAGACATCTCACCCATAGAACATGAATAATAATAGAGGTGTGACTCATGCCAGGCTTTAAAAAAAATCCCACTTTTTTTTTCCTGCTAATTTATTGGTAGGTGCAAACACATGCAAATCCTGAATGAAAAATATAAAAGAATTACATATCGATATGACAGATAACATATATCGATAACAGATGGACTGTTTACAAATCGCATTTTCAATAGTTTTTGTAGCCAAGATTAATGTGCCCATACAATATATTACACCATAAAATAATCTATTCTTGACTTAAGCACATGATATTTTAAAAACATGTTATATAGTCAAAGACAGATGCTGTTTGCTTGCTGAATATTTTCCACTTTGGTGAACTGAAGTCTAGTCCAGGGAGACTCAGAGTGGGGGCTTCATCTCAGTAGGTGTAAGCTTGGTTACTTGAAGACCCCGCTGGATGCAGCCTGTGGAAGTGAAATGGGGGATGTTAGATATTGGGGGCGGGGGGATTGGGATGGATGGATGGATGAGTTGGAAGGGGAGGGGTGAGTAGGGTCAAGAAACTGAGACAAACGGTGCGGTGAAAGTGTAAATAGGGAACGAGCTGATTAGTTGAGGCGTGGCCTTGCTCCCGAACCTCAGTTAACTTAACTACATTTAAATTAAAATCAATATTTAAAACTCAAAGACGTTTAGCAATAAATATATATTAAATAAC
The DNA here is from genome assembly GCF_964197995.2 of Scardinius erythrophthalmus. Taxonomy (NCBI): domain Eukaryota; kingdom Metazoa; phylum Chordata; class Actinopteri; order Cypriniformes; family Leuciscidae; genus Scardinius; species Scardinius erythrophthalmus. The sequence continues at coordinate 28,368,874 of NC_138234.1, forward strand.
TTACGTTACAGCTGGTTTGGGTCTTGAAGCTGATATATAACTTGAGTCTGCAGATCAGTGTGAGTGTGTTTGTCCAACTTTTCTGATTTTCCAGCAGCAAAAACTAAGAATGAAACAGTAAATTAAGATTCAAGATTTACTAACGGTTATATTATTATTTCTTTAGATTAGATTAGATTCAACTTTATTGTCATTGCTTATGTTACAGTACAAGGCAACAAAATACAGTTAGCGTCTAACCAGCAGTGCATTTGTAGCAGTATTTACAGTTGATAATAAATATGAATGGTAATACATATTAATAATTTGAACAACAGAAGCTTACTTTGACATTATTAACATATGTACAAAAATATATGATTTAGAGAACAGCATTATTGCTTTTTTTTTTTTGCACTACTGTGTATTTAACCCTCAGACGGTCCTCAGTCATTTCTGACCGAAAAATGTTCTGTTTTGAATTTTTAAAAATCACAGCTTCATCAGAATGTTATGAAACTTGGTGACTTTTATGGTATTAGGTATGTGAATACAATTGAGGTCATGATCCGAGCATGCTAAGTGGTCGTATAAAAAATAATCACACTATTGGTCTTCGGTCAAAAATGACCCCCATAGGAAATTAATGGGAAATTGACTAAAACAATATATATTTTTTTAAATATTATTTGACATAAAGTGTTATAATTTAATGAATTGCATTTTTTTATACAAATTCTGAATAAAAAAAAGGGTATAAAATTCTTAGCAACACAAGCTTCTCTTTCTAACACAATGTTTAGGTTTGACTGTAATCATAATGCAAAAACTAACACTTTAAATCAGTATTTCTAAAAATAAATATATCTAAAACTTGATAAGAAATAGTTTTTGAGATTGTTTAAATATATATTCAAATCCACAAAAAAAAAAAAAAAATGTGTCCATAAACATCTGGGGAATTCACATCATTTTTTTTTTTTAATGGCAAAAATAGACCATAAATATAGCATAAATATTAATAAATTCAATAAAATGCTCTCAAAATACAAAATTAAAAAGAAAAAAATATTATAGAACAAAAATAAATTGCACTGGTTTTACTGGGATGGAGGAAGTTTCATTTTTAGGTGTCCGGTCACTTCTGACCGGGAAGGCCCAGGGTGTGACTCTGAAACGAAGACCTTCTGAGGGTTAACTGTGTACTGATACTGTGTATCATTTTTAAAACAATAAGAGTAATATCTCACCGATCAGCACAATGAGCAGAAGCCCGTTCATCAGAGCAGATATGATGATAATAATCTGCCATTGTGTCTGATTCTGATCAATAAACTCCAGCGCTGTATGATTGTGACACTCAATTGTAGGATTATAACACTCAGTTAGTTGAGTTGATTCTGTAAAGAAAGTGTCCAGTCTCTTACAGTAAACAACTTTTGTGCAATGTGCAATGGCTAAAGATTTAAAGCACTGAGAATTATGATAATATAATTTTTTAATAATATAAAATTTATAATATAAAGTTTTTCATATCTAAAAATGTATAATGGAAAGCATGTATGTAAGCAGTGATCATTAGTGAGTCTTGATCACTGAAAAAGTAAATGAACTCACCGGTGAAGTGCAGTCTGGTGCTCTTGCTGAGTTTTGGAGGTGTGCCTGTTTTCATACAGTAATAAACTCCTAATTCATCAGCAGTCACATTATTAATAACCAGACGATGTTTAAATATCACAGAATATTTCTTTCTGAATGTTGTATTATGGTAAAAAGGTGATTTTGGTGTTGAGAATGATAGTAGAATCACTGTTGGAGGATCTGGTGTTTTCAGTAAAATCCAATAAACCTCATTTTCATCAAGATCACAGTTTATGGTCACATTTGATCCCAAATCAGTGAGTTGATCTGAGACTGCAGCTCGACAACAGATTAATACATCTATACGATAAAAAAAAAAGAAAAAAAAAAAGAAAAAGATTATCCACATAAAACCCTGACGCATAACTTATTTTTTTTTATTTCATTTGAAAAATTTACAAAGCCTGTATATATAGCCATATCATATAATAAACTCACAGAGCTGAAGCTGAATGATCTTCATGTTGTTCTTGATTAAAACACCTCAATATGATTCTGTTTCCCTCCACACAACATTTAAGATGAATCTACTGCAGCTCTGAAGAGACAGGACAGGAAGACAAATAACCTTCCACATCAAGCAGAGGAAGTCTAAGTCAGACTCACTCTGACCACACTTTTTTCAACATCTAACGCCCTTATTGCCATCACCACTTTATTAATCAACTTAAAGGGATAGTATGCACAAAACTGAAAGTTCTGTCATCATTTACTCACCCTCAAGTTGTTCTAAACCTGTATAAATGTCTTTCTTCTGTTTAACACAAAAGAAGACATTTAAAAGAATGTTGTAATCAAACAGTTGATGGACCCCATTTACTTCCATAGTAGAAAAACAACAACAACAACAACAACAACAACAACAACAACGATATAAGTCAATGGGGTCCATCAACTGTTTGGTTAATGACATTCTTCACAATATCACAATAATACAGGAGAAAGAAACTTGGAACAATTTGAGGGTGAGTAAATGATGACACAATTACTATACCTGAACTATACCTTTAAGCATGTTTTTATATTTGATCACGTTACAGTTTTTCTCAGTTGCTTTGGTAAATTTCTCAGAACACAATTAAAATTCTCAAAATTATTGTCCAACCTCCACATCATAGTCACTTATGCACAGCATAAAAGCAATTTAACATTATTTTTAACAAATTGCCAATGATTTGGAACATGCCTTCAAATGATGTACAATAATTTCTCATACAGTGCTGCATGTACAGTTGTGATGTCAGGCTCCCGTCATTTGGGTTGGTCTTGTTCTTAGTTTGGTGACAGGATCCTGACACTCATGTTGTGTGTTGTGTGGGTTTGGATAGTGTTGTCTGGATCCAGGCTCCGCCCATAGCCATGGGAACGTATTTTGAGCAGGGGTGCTGAGGTGGGGGGTGCATAAAGGCTGAGATGTACTTCTGCATCGGACTTACGCCGTAGCCTACGCGTCGGTTTTCATCTATACTTCTGGGTTGTTGTCCACGTCGATGTGCAATTACACATGCTGACCACTAGTAGGCAGTGTCCACGGGCATGTTGATGGTGTAACCCACAGTATCAAGGCAGCTGCAACGCATTCTCATCCTAGGGCATCATATACTGACGCTTTTGACATTTCGTCTACATCGAACGCACATGGCACCCTTTAGCGTCAATATGACACGCACAGAGCTTTGTTCGGTTATGGGTAGGTTTAGGTCTGGGGTAGGGTTAGGTTTAGACTGCTAGGAGGCGCCTTCTGGCCCATTTCTATCTGCGTCTCATATTGATGCTAAAGGGTTCCATGTGCGTTCGATGTCGACGAAATGTCAAAAGCATCAGTATAGAGCTGGTAAGTCCCGCCCCTTCCGCTAATCCCCCTGGACCTCTAGGTTGAAAAATCGTCAATGCAAGTGAATGGGAGAAAATAATTATTTTCTGGTCCCGTTTGAATTTTGCCATGAATGTGAACATATGTTGTATGTGAATTTTTATATAACTTTTCGTGTAAAGAATGCTACAATTTAGCGTGTAGAAGTTTGATACGGGTAGACTTTGTGTGTGAGCACTTTGTGGACTACAACTCCTCGCTGCTTTCGACGCGTTTGAAACGTCACCACCACTCGCACACGGACACTAGCTCACGGATCCCGCTAAACATGGCTGTGTCTTTGGTGCACTTCACCTCCTTTCAGGGAGAGGACAAAATCGTTGAGGTTGGCGAAAACCACGGGTAAGTTAACTTTATGGGGTGACGTCACATAGGCGACATGTAGTCTTTCTCGTTATGTCTTTTCCACAACTGCTAGCCGAAGAATCATACCATATACTGTCAAACTCGTAACATGAAAAGTTATATAAAAAATTCACAGACAACATATGTTCAATTCATGGCACAATTCAAACGGGATCAGAAAATAATTATTTTCTCCCATTTAGTCAGGGGGCCAAAACTGATATTAAAACTTTGTCGGACACTTTTTGGTACAAGTATACAACCTATCCAGTATTAATATTTATCCCCTCAACATGTGTTCTAGCCAGGTTGTCAGCTTAGAAAATGTTTTTTTGTCCATTTTAACACTATATTCTTAAAAGTAGTAAAAGCGGATTTTTTTCCCCAAAGTGCTTCCATTTTCTTCCATGTTACCTATTGTAATTTTGGGCAAATGTGCAATATAATCCAACTTATGTGCAAGCATGATCATTAAAAAATAATAATCAATAAATACCACAAGAGTATCACACCACAATTTAAGAATAATATTGAATCAACATTAAACATTTGTTTTGTTCCAAGAAAGATCTAACATTAAAGATCAAAATAAGTGCTACAGGTCCAAAGCATCATTGACAAATATATTTTATTGTTAAATATGCTGTGTTATTGGTAACACCGGTGTTGTCAAAAGGTTATTAATTAAACAATCACATAAACACAGGTAATCAGAGCACAATCTCCAAACACAACTGCAGGCTGCAGGTTGACAGCACATAAAATCAACTCATGGACCTATCAGCCACAATAAATATACCTATTTCCAATCAAGAAATATATAATTGTCTTACTTTACTGCAGACCTGCATGTACAGCTCCAAATGTGGCATTTCTCTCCTCGTTGATGCTGATGAAGTCCTGCATGAGGGCAATCAGGGAATCAGTGTCCAAACTGTCTAATATATCTCTATGAACATGCATCAGAGCAAGGTGGGTCAGTCTTTTTTGCGTCATGTTTGTGTGAAACCATGTCATCAGAGGGTGGAAAAATATCCTGTCCGAAAAAGCAACTGAGATGGGGAGACTTAGGACCCTATTTTAACGCTCTAAGCCAGGGGTGGGCAAACTTTTTGGCTCAAGGGCCACACTTTTAAAATTTGACAGAGGGCCGGCCCAGTAGCAGATTATGAAACATGATCTCATGAAAGTGTGTATCTATACCACAAATTTTATTTCTCGTGCCATTTATACACCAAAAATGTTTTTGCGTGCATATGCTATACGCACTGTAAACCCCTTGGTTAGGATTAGGGGTGCGGAGTGCGTGCCTATTACACGCCATAAAGTGCGTATCATATGCACGCGAAAACTGCGTATCATAAGCACTACAAATACAATTCGTGGTATTCGCACTTTCACGAGATTGGGCTGAGCAAACACATTTACGTTGTGGCAACGTCTGCGCGAAATTCAACAACTGAGAGACGACATTCTGACAATACATTTTTTATGCTAGATATCCCCCATTTAGCATGTTATGTTTTGAGGTTAATTTTTAATTAGTCATATGTTAGATAATTATAGCCTATACTTTTTAAATATTGTTTATCCTTATTATTATTTAATGGGCCTAACAGTAAATTATAAACAAAACACCTGCAAGTGTACACTTAGAGTAAAAATGACAGAAGGGTTCATTCAAATTTATTAAAACTGCATACGGCAATCAATTTGCTCTTCCAAAAGTCATACATTTGTGAACACCCCCCCCCCCCCCCCCCCGAAATAAACGAATATACAAATTTATTTTAAGAATAATACAATAAAACATAAAAAGCAAAGGCAGATCAGAACATTTAATGAACAAAACCGGGTTCTGTAATGTTAAATGGCAGACAGGGGAGCGTAGTCGAAAGCCGGGGCGATAAAGGTCGGTAAACGGAATCAGTCAGGATACATCCACAAATCCAGAGGAGCAAAGAAACTAAATAGCAGACAAATCAAAGGAAAAACTAAACAGGTGTGCAAGCGGTTACCAAACATTTTTTTTTCTCTGTGAGTTTCCAAAAAAGTAAAAAACATTAATGTGCAACAAGTCTATGCGCTTAAAGGAGAACTCCGGTCAATTTTAACATTGAGCTCATTTTTTTGTACATTTGGAGTGCTGTCAATACAGAGAACAACGACAAAAATCGGTGTTGCCTAAAAATTTCTACAAATCCTTCCCTCGTGGATCAATTTGACCCCCATATAATGAATGGAGTGTGAGGAATGCTTCAGTATACATAGAAAAACCTAACAGGACCCAGCGGAACAGCTCATTTGCTCCATATAGAGCTATAAGGCCATCTAGTGGCAAGAGTCATGAAATATCATGATATACAGTACTGTGCAAAAGTCTAGCATGTTAATACTAAAAAGAGTCAGATTTGTTTAGAACAAATTGTTATAGGTTTAAATATTATGTCATGCTGTAACTGTAGGGCTAATACACTATGTCCCCTATGAACTGCATGAACTGAATATTATGTACATCTATTGTTTACATAATTCAAGCTTTAATAGAAAGGTTTCATCAGTTCAGTCTGTCCGTTTAATGGCTTGCAAGCGTCTGCATTTAGCTTTAAAGAGCATCTTCAATGACGGTATTCTATAAAAATGAAGACCATCTTTTTTTTCTGATTCTGACATCCAAAGGCACAACAATATACATTTTTCTCTTATTCCATGGATTTCTCTCGTTTTCCTCCACTTGTTACCACCTTTTTCTGACACATTTTTCTGACACTGTGATGTCTGCTCCCAAATGTTCTACGATTCCTGGACAAATCACGGGACACATTATCCGTGTATTTTCCGGAATCTCTGTGTGAACGGGGCTCATGACATTGTCAACAGGCTTGTTTGTGATGATCACAGTAGAACTGATCACGCCGGGTCAGGGTATATTCTGGCAAACCGTTTGCCAATCACGTCTAGCAATCGGCAAAGCAAACTGTGGCACACGCCATTTACCAACAAGCGATGGGTAATTCGCAAAGCACAATGTTATTTTCTGTTTCCCCAGCACGATACCATAGAACGGCATAAAGTAAGAGGTTTGAGAAGTAAGAGGCGGGGCACCAGTTGAAAAATTTCAAAGTTAAAGTTCACGCAAACTGGTAGCCTATTAATAGACCAGGTTTAGTCAAATATTGATTGTTTATATCTGAATTAGTTATAGGCTATATACAATTATACAAAACCGATTTTATTGGTTTATAGCCTACAGCAATCCGCATGTAGGCTACACGCCTGGTACGAGTTTATGAATGATGATCTATGACGCTGTTTGGCCGTACTACAGAAATATTAAGTGATAATGATTTCAGCAACAATCAATTGGATAATGTTTTGATTAACTTACGAATCAAGTTAGATGAAGTTACTATAAAAAATTATTCGTATAGCCTAGAGCTCAATTCACATCGTTTTCGTTTCAAAGTTTTACAAAAAGTCATATTGTAAGCTTTGTGGCTAGACGATATCACGAAATAGCCTATGTTTCTGATAAATGATACACTGTTTGAGAGTTAGCCTAGTTATATTAAATTAATTTACCCGATAGGCCCAGTGGCGGCGCCAGGGAGGAGCTAGGTGGTGCTGTAGCCCTATAATAGCCATAGCACCCGCCCAGCACCCCCAGGAAATGTCTCTAATTTTTTTATATTTTATTTTAATGTCATGTTTGAATAGTCTTTTTCATGTTGTTAAAAATAGGAATTAAATAATAATTTAAAAATCGCGAGCGGACGCGCGCGGGCGGGGGCGGGCGCCGTGAGCGCTGAGCGAGCAGGAACGAGTAACGTTAGTGAGTTGTCGTCGAAAAAGATGGATATAGCAAAAAGCTGTCGGGGACTAAAAATAGAAAAAGAAAGAGGGAAAAGGAGATGGCATGTCAATTAATGCGACAGCAGCTAAATAAGTGGATGGTGAAAGGCAACAGGTAGGATTTAATGTGTGACGTCCAGACATGTAGGCTACTGGCCATCGGGACTACCGGGAGATTCCCGGTGGGCCGACGTGCTTTTTGGGGCGATAGGCTACATCTCATACTTTTTTTTTTTTTTTGTCTTAACGGCCCATAAAACTCGTACATCGGCGGCCCATTCGTTTTGTTTTGCTTAATGGGTTAGTGCCGGTGTAATGCATTGGTCAAAAAAAGTCAGCGTTAGTTTTTTTTTTTTTTTTCTCACAGACCGGCCCATGAAACACATAGATCAGCGGCCCATTGGTTCTTTTCTTGATTGACACTGGGCTGGCCCAATCACATCTTTAATGTGAAGTATAGAAATATACTCTTTCAAGTATAGAAATTAGTACAAAACTAATTATGAAAGTTTCCTTTATTTTTCAGTGCATTTGTTTTTACAATATATGGCTATTACTATCAGGGGATTGATATTATAACTATTATTATTATGTAGTGTAATGTAGACTGACACTGTAACTAAAAGAGGTAAAATTGTTGCTGCATACCCCTCTGACACTGGGTAGTTGCGTCCCTGTCTATAGCCCTGTTGAATACTTTAATATAGTCGCAGAACGAGTATAGTAATGCGGGCGTGTACGCATGTGTATACTTTCATTATGGTGTTGTTCATGATGGCGTTTCATTATGGTGGTCCGATGCAACCTCCATAATGAAACGCCCCAAAATTCAAAGCACCTTCTCTTAAGTGTTGAGCATCCCCATAGCACCTGCAACAGAAAATCTCTGGAGCCGCCACTGGATAGGCCTATATCAGTGCCACTTTTAGTTGCGCAAACACAGACAAGCGGAGTGATACAAACTGTGAAAAGGCTGATGCTGGTGAAATATTCGAACACATTCGAGGACCTTATATATATATATATAGGCTACATATCAGAGTTAAATAGGAATACGTTGTAATAATGTTAATCAAGCAGCCTAAATCACACGACTGCGCAGCAATATTTAAGCTCATTATACAAATGAAATAATACAGATCTAGACAAATTGGGCTGCTTATAGTTAAAAGAATGTCATGAACGATCATTTAGGCTAGATGTAGGCCTATTTTTCACATTTTTGGTCGCAAAATATTTAGTCAGTTTTGATGACTGCAATATTGATAAAATATTAGTATATTAATAATGAAAAATGAGTAGGGCTACGCCAAAATGTGTAACATTTATGTAGCCTACAAAGGAATACAAAAGCGCCTACATAGAGTTTTGACGCAGTTTTAATCTCTCTTTTGTTTATTTCAATACTTACTTGACGACAGAACACGACGTTATACATGCTAGTAGTTGATTTTGCGTGATACAGGGCGCGCCGCATTTGCGCGTGATTGAAGAGTGCGCGCCGCGTGCAAACGACTGACACGACAGTAGCCTAAGTTAGTTTTTCTGAGTTATACTGACATATAGCCTGACAACAGCTGGTCTGACAGAAGACTGTGCGGCAGTGCTGACTGCGTTATTATTATTATTTTTTTTTTGTGAGATTGTTTGCTGTTGCGCGCAAATCCTGGAGATGAACTTGGATAGCTAAATCGCGCACGCGTCTCTGTGTGAGAGTAACCATAGTAACTTTGATCTGCTTGAACACATTTTAATCGTTTTTAATACATGATTGATTCCGAAGGATATATTAAAAGACCCGGTCAATTTTTTTTAAATAAATACAAAATTATTAAAAAATAATAATAGGCTAATGATCAATAAATTCAATTTGTTGAGATCCGGGGCTATAAAAAAAACCCATGTCTAACGATGCGCTAGCCTCAGTATTAAACGATCAAGCTTTAGATGTTTTTTTTTCCACAGAAAATGAATGACACAAAACCATTTAAAACTTACCATACATACATGAAATAATAGCCTAGAATGCGTTATGCAATGATTTAATAAATTATGTTGGTTGGAAGTCTTATTTTTCTGATGATTGGCTACACTGAATTTCTGAAAATATCTGGAAGCTTTACAGCATGGCCACTAATTTGAGAACCACTATTAGGCTAAAATCTGACTTTACAATTATATTACAAAATGGAGGTGTGAACTTAGATAGTAAATTCGATATTTTATTAAGATATATTACATAAGAATGGGGTTGCTCATCCCAATATCTTATATCGTTGGATTCTTTGTTGGACTATAGGGGAGAGCGGGGCACAAAGTAACGCTTTTTGACTTTCTCAGTTTGTGTAAATCTACTTATGGTTCAGAGTATTTTTTTTCCCCATATTAATTTCCCACATGTCTAGTACAATTATGTGTTTTTGTTTTATCAATACAGTATATACTTTTTTCTTGATCTACCCCGAAAGAATGGAAGTGAAATGTGACAACATGCCCCATAGGTGGGGCACATTGTAACATGACATATATGACAGCTTAAAATGTTATCTGATCTAATAAAAAAAATATACAAGACAAACTAAAATATTTTCTAAATAAAATACAATTAAAAAACGTTTTCATATAAAATAATGGCATTTTTTAATAATTAAATATAAACTTATTTTTGAGTTTTGACTACGAACACATGAAAACACAGCTATACAACATAGTTCAAAATAAATAAATAATTAGTAATTTCTGAACATTGACTCAGTCAGTATTCACCTTTTTCTCACGTTTTCTCAATAAAATTAATAAAAGTATAGAATATAGCCTAATAGCATATTTCTATAGGGGCACATTGTAACGCAGTGTGACAACCTGCCCCCGCCTGCACAACTGGGATTTAAACCCTGCTATGTCTTCTGCTAGTTAGCGAAACATTAAATAACCATGTCAACTGTTTGTCACGGAAAACTAAGAAAACAAGGAAAACTCAAGTGCAGAGGAAAGGGATTTTTAATAAACAAAAGAACAACGTAAAACAAACACCCACGAGGGGGAAAACATTACAAAATACCAAACAACAACTTCAAAAGTGAACATACCAAACGGGTCACGGGGAAACAGGAGACGTGTACAAGACAACGATCCGACACAGACTGCAAACACAAAGGAACTTATAAAAGGGACAAATCAGGCAGGTAATGAGGAACAACAGGTGGGGCAAATGAAACCAATAATAAGATAACAAGGAGGGTGGGGTCAAAACAATGACAGGAACACAAACACCACATGTGCTACACAAGACAGGACAGGCATGTGACATTACCCCCTCCTAAAGGAGCGGCTACCAGACGCTCCACTAGGGACGGGAGGGACAGACCAGGGCGGGACGGGAGGGACAGACCAGGGCGGGACGGGAGGGACAGACCAGGGCGGGACGGAGGGACAGACCAGGGCGGGACGGGAGGGACAGACCAGGGCGGGACGGGAGGGACAGACCAGGGCGGGACGGGAGGGACAGACCAGGGTGGGACAGGGGGAACAGGAAAGACAGACCAGGGTGGGACAGGGGGAACAGGAAAGACAGACCAGGGTGGGACGGGAGGGACAGACCGGGGTGGGACAGGGGGAACAGGAAAGACAGACCGGGGTGGGAACAGGGGGGG